>NC_064931.1:844291034-844594065 GCF_023897955.1 Schistocerca gregaria
GTGACCTGGGTGGCCAGCTGGGTTTGCGAACAGACTCACCTCTGCTAACAACTGTCAGGCGTGAAGATTGTGTAAACGTGCTCCATGGCTCGGCCAGCTGTATGGGCAGCTGCTCAATCCTGTTGGTATTAACTATGTCTTTTCCTTCTCCATTAATGATGCCACAATTGGTTTCAAAATTTTGGCAATGTAATAAGAAGTCAGTTTCTGATGAAAGAAGAAGGGACCAGTAATGCGGCGTACAGACACTGCACACCAAACCCTAACCATCTGATCATGGAATGGTGTTTCGTGGAAGTTATGAGGATTCTCCGCTGCCCAGAACCTGAGAGTCTGTGAGTTGACATAACCACTCAGGTGAAACCGGACTCAGACACACAGAACAGATACATGTCCAAGCCAGTGAATGTTATTTCAGTGAACAGCCACTCACAAAATTGGAGGGGCTGAGGAGCATCTGCTGGTTTTAATGCATTAACAACAGACACGCGGCTTGGATGCATGTGCATGTCCAGGTAGAATATTCGTCCGCATGATCGACGTGATATTTGTTGTAACAGGCGTCGAGTCTATTTGATAAGACTCTGAAGCATTTTCTGGTGCACTGTTGTGTTGCCACGTTTCGGAATGTTTTCGACTTGTCCATAGCAGATCCTGTCTGACGCCATTTTCGGACTAAGCGTTGCATGGCACTCGTTGCTGGCACCTGGACACCATTAAACTTCTCAGCAAACAACTGTCCACTGGCACAACACGCACTACGCTCTGAACCGGCATGGTTACATGCATACATTCACGTCCAGTCGTATCCACTCGTCCGACCACTTTTATTTGCCCCACCCTGTAAATGTATCTCACCTGGACGGAGTAAGCTGTGCTCATAACCGGCTCTAGTGTGTAACGCAGCGTCAGCTCTTATCAAAACCCTGGAGCTTTCATCCAATTTAAGGAGCTTTTCACTGCAGCAGAGTCGTCTTATACTCTGGTTCAGTTATTTCACGCTGCTCCGTAACAGAAGTCCAAAGTTAGTTCTAAGAATAATGCTGCAGCTTTTGAGCTTCGCTGAAACAGAAGAGCAGTACTGGTTATTGCAATCAACATATCTTGTTGCCTGCAGGATCAAGATCTTACATCGGTGACCAGCCGCCAGTCATTTTAGTTCCGATAAAGGTCGCAATCTACATGTGCTTACGTCTAGTGCATTCAGCTGCTGCTGCAATCACATTCTCAGTGTGCTGAGTGGTTCCCCAAGGTGCACAATCGCAGTATACACTGTGGTCTGTGGTCATTCCCATGCCTTGCCTAACAATTTCGTTGCTTTCTGCATGGGATAACATAATTACCATCGGCATAAATCTATTCTCAGAAACTTTTCCACTCTAGAGGTGGTAAAAGGTGCAAGAAGCCTAACATGGGGATGTTAATTCTGGAAGTACTGGCAGGAGTCGCTGTTTAGGTAAGTAGCCCACTAGCTATTAGTTTTAATTAGAGGCCTTGACATGGAACAATAGCAAGCAAGCCACAATGCAATCCAAACGATTCACAAAATCGATTAAACGGGGGATATTATTATAATTCCTACGTGTTATGAAAATGTATGTGCGTGCGTGCGTACGTAGGGTAAATCTGGGAGAGATGGGCACATTTTGAAAATCGCATATGTAAAGTACCATGGTACACTTTTAGTAAAACTTTTCCTACGTAAAACTTTTCCTACGTACAACTAAATACACTAGTTGTCTATGACATACAATTTTTTTCCATTGCAACATTTAAACATAATATTTGACCATGAAAACATCTTTAAACTGCGGCATCTAATCCTTATGCTATGGGTGATATGCAGCTTGCTAAAAGGCGCTACATGTACTTATAAATACATTTTCGGATATAAATATGTTGCGGGGCGAAGAAAAACTATGAAGCGCTAAAAATAGTTTCTTTGATATCTGAGTTACATATAAAGTATTTCTAATTAACTTACTGATTTTAAAACACTAAAACTACGCTGAAGAACCAAAGAAACTGGTGCACCTGCCTAATATCGTGCAGGGCCCCGCGAGCACGCACCAAGGCCGCCAACACGACGTGGCACGGACTCGACTAATGTATGAAGCAGTGCTGGAGGACAATGATACCATGAATCCTGCAGGCCTGTCCATAAATTCGTAACAGTACATAGGGGGTGGAGCTCTCTCATGCACAGCACGTTGCAAGGCATCCCAGATATGCTCAATAATGTTCATGTCTGGGGAGTTTGGTGGTCAGCGGAAGTATTTAAACTCAGAAGAGCGTTCCTGTAGCCGCTGTATAGCAATTCTGGACGTGTGGGGTGTCGCATTGTCCTACTGGAATTGTCCAAGTCCGTCGGAATGCACAATGGACATAAATGGATGCATACGATCAGACAGGATACTCACGAACGGGTCACCTGTCAGTCGTTTCTAGACGTATCAGGAGTCCCATATCACTCCAACTGCACACTCCCCACACCATCACACAGCTTTCACCATTATGAACAGTCCCCTGCAGCAATTAGCGGAATGGTTGCACTTCTGTCACAATGAACGATTCTCTTCAGTCGTCGTTGGTTCCGTGAGCGTGGACGCACAGCTATAAATAAATACATGGGCAACGACGAGTTTCCCCTGTAGTTCCCAATAAATTTGGCGTGAGTTATATGGGTCCTGTACACTTGTCACGTATAGGGTGCCTAAAGGATGCTGCGTTCTCGGAACGCTATACAGCAATTCAAGCAAATCACATTAAGTTTTTATTACAATAAAGAAGATTGACAAATACTTAAAATTGAATTTACAACGGTGTCGCAAGCTATGGGCGAAATGTAAACAATCAGTCCTTTGCTGTATACAAGGCCATGTAAGCAATTGATATGAATCTCACGTCGCTGCTGTCGTGGTGCTCTCCTAGTACTGTGCTAATACTGTCCGGTCAAGGCAGGCAGGAGCGGCGCATATATTCTCTTTAGCTGGAGGGCGCCCCTTCGTGGTGCGGTACTTGTCAGCGGGCTATTGGCTGACGTCTCGCCGCCCTCTTTCTTCTTGCGATCTTCGCCTTCGTGCCGGTGCTTCTCGATACCCCGGAACATGTTTCCCCACCTCCAAAGCGATGGACCGCCGTCGTGTAGGGAGTGTGACCATGGACGGGGGCGGCAGTAGTGTAGGCACAACGTCGGGCCCGAAGCTGTGGCTAAGGGGACGTAAAGTTCCGGCCATACCCCGCCATCCGGCTTGCGCTCTGGCGGAAAACGACCAGAAGGGTATGCGTCCACCTCCCGATGCCATGAACCAGATGGGAGACTGGTGGGGACTGATGCGGTGTGGGCGCGTCCGGCTCCAGCGGTAGGACGAGAGGAGGCGGAGCAGGCGAAGGTTCCATCTCGATGGGGTCATCCCGCGGTGTCGTGATAACACCCTCTGGTGGCTGCTGTGGCCGCGCTGTCCTCTGGATCCGTAAATCTCGGAGAAGAGGCACTGTAAGATCATCTCGTACAGGACAGAGGCGAAGTTGATTTTTATGGCGGCGATCCAAGCCATCTGGACCTAAAAGAAGATACATGAAAGCGCCAAGTCGACGGTGGATCTCGCCTCGCGCCCACCGTTTGCTGCCGCTATAAAATCCTGTAAAAGACAGTATCATGCGGCGTGAAGCGATATTTGTGGCCTTTCTTCGCAGGATGCTGAGGAGGATGGGGCAGGTGGAGCAACGACCGATGACGGTGACTGAAGCAATTCCGCCGGCGATGGTCCATATCGTGGGTGCGAACGATATGGGGCGAGAAACTGATCCCTGCTGTTGGCAGAGCGAAGGTCGGCCATCTGCTGCTTGAAGGTTGCGACAAAAGGTTCCGCTGCGCCGTTTGACTGTGGATGGAACGGTGCACAAGTTAGATGTTGTATGCCATTGCATTCACAGAATGTTTCAAATTCATTTCACGTGAACTGAGGGCCGTTGTCTGACACTATTACTTCAGGCAAACCTTCTAGCCAAAATATCTATGACAACACCTGAATTGTGCTGCGTGACATTGTCGAGTTCATTAGCACAGCAAAAGGAAGCTTGTTATATGAGTCAACCACAATCAACGACCGAGTGTTCCAAAAAGGTCCCGCAAAATCAATGTGCACACTGCGACTGAGGCCATGCAGAGAATTTCTGTGGTGGGGCTGGCTGATTTTCCACATATGCGTGGCACTGTGACTTCTATTCGCGCGCCCATACCCCGCCAAGTAGTGTCGACGCGCTAACTGTTTCGTACGAACAATCCCCCAGTGTCCTTGGTGAAGTAACAACACTTCTTTTTGAGAAGCTTTAGGGATCAACACACGTAGCTGTCCACTGTCACTTTGAACAAGAGTTACACCATTGTGTACAGCCAGGCTATGCCGACGTGCAAAGTATCGGCGCTCCATAGAGTTCTTTATACTATGCAAGGAACGAGGCCAAGAGGTGCGAAAGCATTTTAGCAAAATGTTCAAATCTGAATCAGCTGCCGTGGCCAGTGCAATTTTCCTGTAGTTCACACGAAAAGATAAGCAATTCAGAATCCTGAGTATCTATGTGACAACAAGATGCAGCAGAAGCGTCAAAGTCTACATCAGGGCCAATTGGAAGACGTGAAGCTGTCGGATGATATACACTCCTGGAAATTGAAATAAGAACACCGTGAATTCATTGTCCCAGGAAGGGGAAACTTTATTGACACATTCCTGGGGTCAGATACATCACATGATCACACTGACAGAACCACAGGCACATAGACACAGGCAACAGAACATGCACAATGTCGGCACTAGTACAGTGTATATCCACCTTTCGCAGCAATGCAGACTGCTATTCTCCCATGGAGACGATCGTAGAGATGCTGGATGTAGTCCTGTGGAACGGCTTGCCATGCCATTTCCACCTGGCGCCTCAGTTGGACCAGCGTTCGTGCTGGACGTGCAGACCGCGTGAGACGACGCTTTATCCAGTCCCAAACATGCTCAATGGGGGACAGATCCGGAGATCTTGCTGGCCAGGGTAGTTGACTTACACCTTCTAGAGGACGTTGGGAGGCACGGGATACATGTGGACGTGCATTGTCCTGTTGGAACAGCAAGTTCCCTTGCCGGTCTAGGAATGGTAGAACGATGGGTTCGATGACGGTTTGGATGTACCGTGCACTATTCAGTGTCCCCTCGACGATCACCAGAGGTGTACGGCCAGTGTAGGAGATCGCTCCCCACACCATGATGGCGGGTGTTGGCCCTGTGTGCCTCGGTCGTATGCAGTCCTGATTGTGGCGCTTACCTGCACGGCGTCAAACACGCATACGACCATCATTGGCACCAAGGCAGAAGCGACTCTCATCGCTGAAGACGACACGTCTCCATTCGTCCCTCCATTCACGCCTGTCGCAACACCACTGGAGGCGGGCTGCACGATGTTGGGGCGTGAGCGGAAGACGGCCTAACGGTGTGCGGTCCCGTAGCCCAGCTTCATGGAGACGGTTACGAATGGTCCTCGCCGATACCCCAGGAGCAACAGTGTCCCTAATTTGCTGGGAAGTGGCAGTGCGGTCCCCTATGGCACTGCGTAGGATCCTACGCTCTTGACGTGCATCCGTGCGTCGCTGCGGTCCGGTCCCAGGTCGACGGGCACGTGCACCTTCCGCCGACCACTGGCGACAACATCGATGTACTGTGGAGACCTCACGCCCCACGTGTTGAGCAATTCGGCGGTACGTCCATCCGGCCTCCCGCATGCCCACTATACGCCCTCGCTCATAGTCCGTCAACTGCACATACGGTTCACATCCACGCTGTCGCGGCATGCTACCAGTGTTAAAGACTGCGATGGAAATCCGTATGCCACGGCAAACTGGCTGACACTGACGGCGGCGGTGCACAAATGCTGCGCAGCTAGCGCCATTCGACGGCCAACACCGCGGTTCCTGGTGTGTCCGCTGTGCCGTGCGTGTGATCATTGCTTGTACAGCCCTCTCGCAGTGTCCGGAGCAATTATGGTGGGTCTGACACACCGGTGTCAATGTGTTCTTTTTTCCATTTCCAGGAGTGTACAATCTCGAACTAGTATTGAGACAACAACAAAGCCCATCTTTGCAATTTTGGGGCATTTCGTACAGTAACCGGCT
This sequence comes from Schistocerca gregaria, assembly GCF_023897955.1. Taxonomy (NCBI): domain Eukaryota; kingdom Metazoa; phylum Arthropoda; class Insecta; order Orthoptera; family Acrididae; genus Schistocerca; species Schistocerca gregaria. The sequence goes on from NC_064931.1 coordinate 844,297,192, forward strand.
TCATCGGATGAAACAAGGACTGCAATGGCTTGTGATCCGTTACTAAGTAGAATTTTCTGCCATACAAATAGTGGTGGAATTTGGTGACACCATACACAGTAGCCAATGCCTCTTTTTCAATTAGTGAATAGTTACACTGAGCTTTGGACAACACTTTTGATGTGAAGGCAATAGGCCTGTCTTTATCACCAATTCTGTGCGAAAGCACTGCACCGATTCCGTAAGAGAAAGCGTCAACTTGCAACACATCTGGTTCGTCAGGATGAAAGTGAACTAAGCATCAATCACTGAGCAATGCAGCTTTAAGTTTTTGAAAAGCGAGTTGGCACTCATCTGTTCAAACAAATGGGACATTCTTGCGGCGGAAGCAATACAATGGAGCTCCGATTTGTGCAGCATTCTGTATGAACCGAATATAATAGTTCATTTTCCTAAAACTGACTGCAATTCTGTGATATTGCGAGGAACTGGCAAGACTTGTCTGGCTAACAAATGCGACTGAAGAGGATGTAGACCTAGACTGTTTATGACATGACCAAGATACTGCAACTCAGGTTTCAAAAAATCACACTTTTCCAGTCTACACTTTAGTCCTGCATCAGATAACACACAAAACAAAGCACGTAAATTTGCAATATGTCTTGAGGTGTACGACCTGCTAAGACAATATCGTCCAAATAGTTTGAACAGTTTGGCACTTGTGCAGTTAGCTGTCCCAAATACCATTGGAAAATGGAGGGTGCAGAAGCACTGCCAAAAGGCAAACGCAAATATTTAAACAAGCCCAAATGAGTATTTATTACACATTTTTTGTGATTCTTCATCGAAGGTATTTGAAGATAAGTGTCGTGCAAATAAGTTTTTGAGAAGTAGCGTCCAGCGCCTAATTTGTACACGAGAACCTCTGGGCGTGGCAACGGATAAGCATCAACGACAGTTTGTGGGTTGACTGTAGACTTAAGTCAACACAGGGGCGAATGTACTGGGTAGCAAAACCAGTTGACTTCCCCACTGTCTAGCTGATATGGGTGCAATAGCTCCGCTATCTTGCAAATCTTTAAGTTGAGCCGCCACTTTGTCCCGTAATGCAATGGGAACAGTTCTGGCCCTACAAACTTTTGGCGGAGCTTTGTCTTTCAGTGTAATATGTGCAACAAAATTGTTACCCTTGCCTAAACTTTCAGAAAAGAGTTCTGGGAATTCTTTTAGCAAGCTAGCTACACCGCCTTGTGCACTGAATGCAGAAACTGATAACGTATTGTACTGAATGTTAAAGCCAAACAAGTCAAAAGAATCAAGACCAAATATGTTCTCACACTTGCAGGATTCTAGCACTGTGAAAGTCACTGTTCGCGTATGCCAGCGATGCATGGCAGACTATGTACATGTTCCGAGAACGAAAATGTCTTGTCCATTATAAGCTGTCAGTTGCATGGTAGCATTAGACAGGTGTGGGAACCTGTGACAGAGACACCCGTGTCCAGCTGACATTTGACACATTTACCACAAATAAGTAAATGAAGAAAAAGTTTGTTTGACTGGCATATCACTGAAGAAACTGCATGCTTGCTAGTTTTACTAATGCTTGCTGCAGACTTTGAATATACTGCATTAATGACATGGGCCTTGTGGCGAGATTTTTGTGAGTGGGCCGTATTCGTATGTTTGTTCCATTGCAAACATATGGATTGTACATGTCTTTTCCTACCACTGAGCTTGTCGGGAGGGGCAGTCTTGGCGTTTGTGCCGTGTATAACAGACAGAGCAAGACTTAATTCTGTCCGCTGCCAGTGTAGCGAACTGCGGATGTGGCATGGAAGGAAACGAATTCTGCATTGAAGATGCGGAATATGAAGTTCAAGATGTTCTTGTAGGATTACATTTATGGAGAAAGAAATCTGTGGAAGAAGATTCGAGACCTTCATGTGCCATGGAAGCACTGCAATTACACAACAGACATTATTCAAAATAACAACAACCTTCTGAATATACTCGCCAAGGGGCCCGGTTCGATTTCCGGCTGGGTCGGAGATTTTCTACGCTCACAGACTGGGTGTTGTGTTGTCCTCATTATCATTTCATCATCAGTGGAAGGCAACGGGAAACTACCACTGGAATCACTTCCCTAGACGCGCATGCGGTGGACCTCTCTGACGGCGCTTCCCACATGACAAGACCTGCTGTAAGGCAGAACACAAAGTTAGTAGTCTGAATATACTGGACACACTTCCTGTAACTGTACCCCAGCATAGAGGGCATTCTCCGCTTTAAAGAGAATCAGAACATATCTGCGAAAGTCAATAGGACAGACAAGTTCTAAAGTTTGTTTCACATTAAGTCATTACAGTTATTAGATTACCATTTATTAATATTTACAAGTTCTAAATGTAACCAACATATGCTCCTGAATCAGTTGAATTAAGTTGATAATTGTGTTTCATCCTTTCAGAAAAGACTAAATGGATTAGCCCCTTTGTCCATTCATCGTTCAATATCTATTACGCCACTGGAGGTGATAGACAACCTTGCCAACATGAAGAACAACTTGGATCACTCATTATAGGTAACATGCTAATTATTTGCTGGTACTTTTGGTTTGCTTTACATTATTTTAAGCCATAGTTCATTTATTTATTATTATATAGAACTGTTGTTGTTGTGGTCTTCAGTCCTGCAGCTCTTGATGCTACTCTATCCTGTGCAAGCCTCTTCATCTCCCAGTACCTACTGCAGCCTACATCCTTCTGAATCTGCTTAGTGTATTCATTTCTTGGTCTCCCTCTACGATTTTTACCCTCCACGCTGCCCTCCAATGCTAAATTTGTGATCCCTTGATGCCTCAGAACATGTCCTACCAACCTCCCTTCATCATTTAATCATACAGTAACGCTGCATGCCATCGGTAAAAATTACGGCTGTAGTTTCCCCTTGCTTTCAGCCGTTCGCAGTACAACTACATACACAGATAAACCAAAACATTACGACCATTGCCTGTCGCGACGTTGGATGCCACCTGGAGGCGTTCCGTGTACGTGACGCGGTAACAAAAGTATGTAAGTGGACCATACACGAACGGAGGATCACCCTAGCGAAGATATAGGCTGCAAATAGGAAGATAAACGACTTTCAGAATGGGTAGATTGTTATTAAGCGGAGCCTGTGAACTGATACATCGAAAACGGCGAAGGAGTTCGAATATTACGTAACACTGTCGTGATCATCTAAGGAAGGAGGTAGAAGGGCAGTGTAACTACTGTAACGTCGCAAGTCAACACTCAATAGCATTTTATTGCAGTAAGCTGCTTTGAAGTAAGGGCTCGTACCTTTGGAGCCGTTGGCAGTGGCAATATACAGCCGCTGGTATCTAAGCGTGACTCACTGGCACCTGTCGTTAGCCTAGCCGTGGGAAGTGTAATTTGTGTTAGTTCGAGCGACACAATATTCAAGCCCCTAAGAATCTAAATAAACAGTATTAAATATTATTCAGTTCTGTAAAAACTCATTATACTGCCCTTTGTTATTAAAAGGAAGGTTGTGTTAAAATCTCTCACATTTAGAGACAATTACCTAAAACTCCAAAAGACCGACACTTATTAAATTAAAGTCAGTTAGGATTCGTAGCAATTTGTCTTTCAGCATCATTTGGAATTACTACTAAAGTTAACTAAAGAGCAAAACAATTAATTTAGATTTTTATAACTAGAAACGTTCACTACTTTTCATTTACATAACATAGTATTCAGAAAGGATTAATATTTATTTAATAACTATTTGATTTGTTGTGTGAATAAATGAGAGTGCGTCAGAGTGTATACGTGGGACATACGTAATGTTTTAACATCAGATAATATTGAATCTTTACGTAACTATGTCATGGGAAAGGGTGAAGCAAGCAGTTGCAATGAAAGCTGTAAATCTCTACCTTGCTGATGAAGTATGTCCAAGGGTACTTTCTTTTGTAAGAAGGCAGCCAGAATAGCCATTTGCAGAGTAACGATTTTCCAAAGTCATTTCAAGATTATTTTGCTTTTTGTTTGGTTTTATTAAACATTTTATTAGTATTTGCATGATGTGACGTAAATGCATCTGTGAATGTTGTTTGGCGTACGACAGTTTTAGCGTGAGAAAGAACTTGAAGGATTGTTGGACATTTTGAACAACCAATCAGAGTTAAGCATTTCCCGGACATTGCAAGTAATTATAGGCCCTGGAAGCAACGGCAGTGAGTGAGTCATTGGCTAGCTATTGGACGTAGAGGTCATGCTGGACGTGTCCGTCTACATTGTGAGCAAAATGAAGAAGTTACTGGTAGTTCGCGTCCAAATGGTATTTCCGTGGAAGCAGTTGCATTTACGGACAGACTGAAAATTTGAGCTTTGTGAAGTGTTTAGTTGGAAGATAAACGCGTGTGATCTTTCGGCCTTTGTAGAATTCTGCATGGCATGTTTCATATTCATCTATGGAATATTTGGCAAGCAGTTTCTTTATTAGAAATCCACTGAAAAAAAAGACCGAATGTGAAACTCATATATTGTAGCAGAGCATCGATTGTAGATCACGTATTAATTCGGGTCGCACTGGAGCAGATTTCTGGTGTGTCAAATGGATCTGAGCACTATGCGACGTAACGTCTGAGGTCATCAGTCGCCTAGAACTTAGAACTAATTAAACCTAACTAGCCTAAGGACATCACACACATCCAATCCCGAGGCAGGATTCGAACCTGCGACCGTAGCGGTCGCTCGGTTCCAGACTGTAGCTCCTAGAACCGCACGGCAGCTCCGTACGGCCATTTCTGGTTGTCTTGCGTATGTAGTGGTTAGTATGAAGTGTGAGCTGAGGACAATGATATTAGTCGTTTAAATAAATACGGGCTGATGGTTAATTCTTTAACTATGAACATAAAGAAATAAAGAACTTGTTGCAGAACTGACATTTTTCCTAAAAGAATGAAGCAATCGCCCTCCACCCGAAAGTCGTTATAAGATATTACAGGATAAGTTGCTACCAGAGTTTAGGTGGACTTTTCAAACGTAAGTATTGACGATGTTTTTCTTCAGCGCTGCTTTTAACATCGTCTGAACAGTATCTACATATTCAGAGAATCGGGCTGGTGACCAGACGCCGTACTGAGGTAGGTGGAACGTTTGTAGAGCACAGTACGAAGAAAATGGTTCAAATGGCTCTGAGCACTATGGGACTCAACATCTGAGGTCATCAGTCCCCTAGAACTACTTAAAGTAGTAGTAAAAACAATCCTTCTTTCCACGTACAATACGAGACTGGAATAGAAGGGAGAACCGATAGAGGTACTCAGGGTACCCTCCGCCACACACCGTCAGTTGGCTTGCGGAGTATGGATGTAGATGTAGATGTAGAAGCTAGCTAACCTAAGGACACCACACACATCCATGCCCGAGGCAGGATTCGAACCTGCGACCGTAGCAGCCACGCGGTTCCGGACTGAAGAGCCTAGAACCGCACGGCCACCGCGACCGGCACAGTACGAAGAGCAACTTTAAACTCGCCACGCTGCATTTGGTGCTTTATCGGCCGGGAAAAACAATAGTAAAGTTTGGATGTGTAGGAACTTCATAAAAGCAGCAGTGTCAATTGAACTCGTGAAGTTCTTACACGCGTGTGTAAAAGGAACTGTATTAGGACAATACACATGTGCAAATGAACTTTCATCAAGAATTACCAGCTAGTGGAACGAGGTGGCAGACTACCTTGGTGACCGCGGAACTTTGAGAGACGACGATGCTACTGCAGCCGACCGGCATCTGAAGCAGTTGGGAGTCATGGCGAAGCGGTGGCCCGTAATCTGGTCAAACTTACGCGGAGCTTGGAGGACGGACCCGCTGTCATCTCGCCGTGCAGTCAACTGGACGAGGCCAAAGATAAGCAGTGTTCTACTTAAAGTTTGTGTGTGTGTGTGTGTGTGTGTGTGTGTGTGTGTGTGTGTGTGTGTGTGTGTGTGTGTGTGTGTGTGTGTGTGTGTGTGTGTGTGTGCCAAGAAACTTTGCAGAATGGCTGAAAAGAATCAGGAAACTGAAGGTTCATTTAGGTAATGTAAATTATGAATTGATTCAATGATAGGTGATTTCAGTTTGGATGTATAACGAACGGAGGACAGTGTTTTACCTGAGTCAATGCCGTCTAACTATGGTGTAGATAAGGAACTGGGCGTGGTGGAAGATGATATTAAATATATGCCTCTAGCTATTCCTAAAACAAAACGGGAACCAGTGTCAGTTGTTGCGGCACTAAGGGACAGTGTATCGGAAATGTTGATGAATATTATGACAAAGATGAATGGATTCGGTTCCGAAATTAAAACGTCATTAAGTTCTGATATTGACGATAAAATAAATAAAGTGGGTACTAACCTTGACGCTAAAATGAGTCAAATGGGTTTTGAAATGAGTAGATTGAGTGTTGAAATGGATTACAAAATGAATAACCTAGGTTTAGATATAAATGGATTGCATAATGAGTTGATGTCTGAGGTTAATCAGGGATTTTAAAATTTGTCAGCTGAGATGGAATCCAAAATGGAAGATAAAATTTCGAATTTGAGGGATACATGGAGAAATCATATGACTTTGTTCAGTAATAATATTAAGTGACATTAATCACATCAGGCAAGAATGTAATGCTGCTATTTTAACGGTGAGAAGTGAATTGTTGTTGTTGTTGTCTTCAGTCCTGAGACTGGTTTGATGCAGCTCTCCATGCTACTCTATCCTGTGCAAGCTGCTTCATCTCCCAGTACCTACTGCAACCTACATCCTTCTGAATCTGTTTAGTGTACTCATCTCTCGGTCTCCCTCTACGATTTTTACCCTCCACGCTGCCCTCCAATGCTAAATTTGTGATCCCTTGATGCCTCAAAACATGTCCTACCAACCGATCCCTTCTTCTAGTGAAGTTGTGCCACAAACTTCTCTTCTCCCCAATCCTATTCAATACCTCCTCATTAGTTACGTGATCTATCCACCTTATCTTCAGTATTCTTCTGTAGCACCACATTTCGAAAGCTTCTATTCTATTCTTGTCCAAACTAGTTATCGTCCATGTTTCACTTCCATACATGGCTACACTCCAAACAAATACTTTCAGAAACGACTTCCTGATGCATAAATCTATATTCGATGTTAACAAATTTCTCTTCTTCAGAAACGCTTTCCTTGCCATTGCCAGTCTACATTTTATATCCTCTCTACTTCGACCATCATCAGTTATTTTACTCCCTAAATAGCAAAACTCCTTTACTACTTTAAGTGTTTCATTTCCTAATCTAATTCCCTCAGCATCACCCGATTTAATTTGACTACATTCCATTATCCTCGTTTTGCTTTTGTTAATGTTCATCTTATATCCTCCCTTCAAGACACTGTCCATTCCGTTCAACTGCTCTTCCAAGTCCTTTGCCGTCTCTGACAGAATTACAATGTCATCGGCGAACCTCAAAGTTTTTACTTCGTCTCCATGAATTTTAATACCTACTCCAAATTTTTTTGTTTCCTTTACTGCTTGCTCAATATACTGATTGAATAACATCGGGGAGAGGCTACAACCCTGCCTCACTCCTTTCCCAACCACTGCTTCCCTTTCATGCCCCTCGACTCTTATAACTGCCATCTGGTTTCTGTACAAATTGTAAAAAGTCTTTCGCTCCATGTATTTTACCCCTGCCACCTTCAGAATTTGAAAGAGAGCATTCCAATCAATATTGTCAAAAGGGTTCTCTAAGTCTACATATGCTAGAAATGTAGGTTTGCCTTTGCTTACTCTTTCTTCTAAGATAAGTCGTAGGGTCAGTATTGCCTCGCGTGTTCCAACATTTCTACGGAATCCAAACTGATCTTCCCCTGCTTCTATCAGTTTTTCCATTCGTCTGTAAAGAATTCGCGTTAGTAATTTCCATCTGTGACTTATTAAACTGATAGTTCGGTAATTTTCACATCTGTCAATACCTGCTTTCTTTGCGATTGGAATTATTATATTCTTCTTGAAGTCTGAGGGTATTTCGCCTGTCTCGTACATCTTGCTCACCAGATGGTTGAGTTTTGTCAGGACTGGCTCTCCCAAGGCTGTTAGTAGTTCTAATGGAATGTTGTCTACTACGGGGGCCTTGTTTCGGCTTAGGTCTTTCAGTGCTCTGTCAAACTCTTCACGCAGTATCGTATCTCCCATTTCATATTCATCTACATCCTCTTCCATTTCCATAATATTGTCCTGAAGTACGTTACCCTTGTATAGACCCTCTATATACTCCTTCCACGTTTCTGCTTTCCCTTCTTTGCTTAGAACTGGGTTTCCATCTGAGCTCTTGATACTCATGCAAGTGGCTCTCCTCTCTCCAAAGGTCACTTTAATTTTCCTGTGGGCAGTATGTATCTTACCACTCAAGACATAAGCTTCTACATCCTTACATTTGTCCTCTAGCCATCCTTGCTTAGCCATTTTGCACTTCATATCGATCTGATTTTTGAGACGTTTGTATTCCTTTTTGCCTGCTTCATTTACTGCATTTTTATATTTTCTCCTTTCATCAATTAAATTCAATATTTCTTCTTTTACCCAAGGATTTCGACTAGCCCTCGTCTTTTTACCTACTTGATCCTCTCCTGCCTTCACTACTTCATCTCTCAAAGCTATCCATTCTTCTTCTACTATATTTCTTTCCGACATTCCTGTCAATTGTTCCCTTATGCTCTCCCTGAAACTCTCTAAGACCTCTGGTTTAGTCAGTTTATCAAGGTCCCATCTCCTTAAATTCCCACCTTTTTGCAGTTTCTTCAGTTTTAATTTACAGTTCATAACCAATAGGTTGTGGTCAGTCCACATCTGCCCCTGGAAATGTCTTACAATTTAAAACTTGGTTCCTAAATCTCTGTCTTACCATTACATAATTTATCTGATACCCTTTAGTACTTCCAGGGTTCTTCCATGCATACAACCTTCTTTCATGATTCTTGAACCAAGTGTTAGCTGTGATAAAGTTATGCTCTGTGCAAAATTCTACCAGACGGCTTCCTCTTTCATTTCTTAGTCCCAATCCATAATCACCCACTATGTTTCCTTCTCTCCCTTTTCCTACTCTCGAATTCCAGTCACCCATGACTATTAAATTTTCGTCTCCCTTCACTACCTGAATAATTTCTTTTATCTCATCATACATTACATCAATTTCTTCATCTGCAGAGCTAGTTGGCAAATAAACTTGTACAACTGTAGTAGGCGTGGACTTTGTGTCTATCTTCGCCACAATAATACGTTCACTATGCTGTTTTTAGTAGCTTACCCGCACTCCTATTTTTTATTTATTATTAAACCTACTCCTGAATTACCCCTATTTGATTTTGTATTTATAACCCTGTATTCACCTGACCAAAAGTCTTGTTCCTCCTCCCACCGAACTTCACTAATTCCCACTATATCTAACTTTAACCTATCCATTTTCCTTTTTAAATTTTCTAACCTACCTGCCCAATTAAGGGATCTGACATTCCACGCTCCGATCCGTAGAACGCCAGTTTACTTTCTCCTGATAACGACGTCCTCCTGAGTAGTCCCCGCCCAGAGATCCGAATGGGAGAGTATTTTACCTCCGGAATATTTTACCCAAGAGGACGCCACCATCATTTAACCATATAGTAAAGCTGGATGCCCTCAGGAAAAATTCTGGCTGTAGTTTCCCCTTGCATTTAGCCGTTCGCAGTACCAGCACAGCTAGGCCGTTTTGGTTAGTGTTGCAAGGCCAGATCATTCAATCATCCAGACTGTTGCCCCTGCAACTACTGAAAAGGCTGCTGCCCATCTTCAGTAACTAGACGTTTGTCTGGCCTCTCAACAGATACCCCTCCGTTGTGGTTGCACCTACGATTCGACCATTTGTATCATTGAGGCACGCAAGCCTCCCCACCTACGGCAAGGTCCGTGGTTAAGGGGGGGGGGGGGGGAGAGGGAGAAGGAATAGAATGGTAGAACAACTGTTAAGACATCAGGGAATGGCTTCCATGGTACTAGAGGGAGCTGTAGGGGGTAAAATCTCTAGAGGAAGACAGAGATTTGGATTCAGCCAGCAAATAATTGTGGATGTAAAAGGGTGATTCAAATGAAAACCTTAAATATTATTTATTGTGCAGAAGTGGTAGAAAGCTGTATCACTTTTCAACATAATCTCCCCCACACTCAATTCAAGTCCTCCAGCGCTTACAAAGTGCATAAATTCCTTTAGGAAAAAATTCTTTTGGTAGTCCGCATAACTAATCAGGCACCACGTGGCGTACCTCTTCATCAGAACGGAACTTCTTTCCTCCCATTGCGTCTTAGAGTGGCCCAAACATGTGGAAATCACTTGGGGCAAGGTCTGGTGGGTATGGTGGATGAGGAAGACACTCAAAATGCAGATCTGTGATTGTTGCAACTGCTGTACGGGCAGTGTGAGGCCTTGCATTGTCATGTTGTAAAAGGACACCTGCTGACAGCAATTCACTGTCGCTTTGATTTGATTGCAGGCCGCAGATGATTTTTTAGGAGAGTTGTGTATGATGCAGTGGTCCCACTAGGCATTTAATGCTCCAAAATGACGCCTTTTTCATCCCAAAAAGAGTGTCAGCATAAGCTTCCCTGCTGATGGTTCTGTTCGAAATTTCTTTGGTTTTGGTGATGAGGAACGGTTCCATTCCTTGCTCGCTCTCTTCATTTCCGGTTGGTGGAAGTGAACCCAGGTTTCGTCCCCAGTAACGATTCTTTCAAGGAAGCCATCACCATCTCGTCTTTTCTGAAGATAAGAAATTTGTTAACATCGAGTATATATCTAAAGCTTTTGACAATGTTCACTGGAATACGCTCTTTCAAATTCTAAAGGTAGCAGGGGTAAGACACAGGGAGCGAAAGGCTATTTACAATTTGTACAGAAACCAGATAGCAGTTATGAGAGTCGAGGGGTATAACAGGGAAGCAGTGGTTGGGAAGCGAATGAGACAGGGTTGTAGCCTCTCCTCGATGTTATTCAATCTGTATATTGAGAAAGCAGTGAAGGAAACAGAAGAAAAATTTGGAGTAGGTATTAAAAATCCACGGAGAAGAAATAAAAACTTTGAGGTTCGCCGATCACATTGTAAATCTGTCAGAGACAGCAAAGGACTTGGAAGAGCAGTTGAACGGAATAGATACTGTCTTGAAAGGATATAAGATGAACATCAACAAAAGCAAAACGAGAATCATGGAATGTGGTCGAATTAAGTCGGGTGATGCTGAGGGAATTAGATTAGGAAATGAGACACTTAAAGTAGTAAATGAGTTTTGCTATTTGGGGAGTAAAATGACTGATGATAGTCGAAGTAGGGAGGATATAAAATGTAGAATGCCAATGGCAAGGAAAGCGTTTCTGAAGAAGAAAAATTTGTTAACATCGAGTATAGATTTAAATGTCAGGAAGTCGTTTCTGAAAGTATTTGTATGGAGTGTAGCCATGTATGGAAGTGAAATATGGACGATAAATAGTTTGGACAAGAAGAGAATAGAAGCTTTCGAAATGTGGTGCTACAGAAGAATGCTAAAGATTAGATGGGTAGATCACGTAACTAATGAGGAGGTATTGAATAGAATAGGGGAGAAGAGGAGTTTGTGACACAACTTGACAAGAAGAAGGGATAGGTTGGTAGGGCATGTTCTGAGGCATCAAGGAATCACAAATTTAGCATTGGAGGGCAGCGTGGAGGGTGAAAATCGTATAGGGAGACAAAGAGATGAATACATTAAGCAGATTCAGAAGGATGTAGGTTGCAGTATGTACTGGGAGATGAAGAAGCTTGCAGAGAATAGAATAGCATGGAGAGCTGCATCAAACCAGTCTCATGACTGAAGACCACAACAACATCCCATCTTCTTGTCAGTACTTTCCATATATTACTTTCCTCTTTTAATATTTTTGTGGAATCCAAAATTTAAAAACCTCTCTCACACCGGCCTGATTTAGCTTCACTAATCAGGATAGTAAAAACATGCGTATATGAAGGGAATTTTCATTCACAAAGCAGGCTTATCACATTCACACAGTTCAATACTGTTCTATCCTAATTAAATTGAGCTTAACTTAAATTCCATAAGGCAGTGAAGCAATTTCGAAGTCTCGGTGCGACAAAAATTGTCAGTCGATCTCCTAAACACATTCGTAATAATTATTAACTTTCGGTGATCACATGGGGAAGACCGGAGATCTGCATGGAAAGAGCGTGTTAGCCTATTTATTGGAAGTAACAAACTGGATATCTTGAGCATACAAAACGGCAGGTTCGTCCAGTGTAAATCAGACGTTCCCCCCCTGATCCCGTGCAACACAACGTAGTAAGCAGACACTGTCAATAATAATCAGTTAAATAATATGCGGACACACTTTCTTTTGTTTAGTTCACGTATTAAATTCCTTCTCATACAGAATCTCAAGATGGCGACTAGCTCAACAATACATACATATACATCTTCGTTCTTTCACTGCTAATCGGCAAGCACTCCTTCAATCTTTTCATAAGAGGAAACATAGATAGCAGAGTAGCTATTCCATGGAGTAAATGGACGCTCCAAGGAATAATAGGGCTTGAAACTACTTTGCATCGATAATCACCGTATATTAAAGTTTAGGAATCGGTAAGATAAGAAGAGATTTCGAGATAAGTACTGAGTTATATAATTTATAAAATTTCTGAAAATATCGCGGAGAGACCGCTGCAAGAGACATTACATCGCCCCTCGCAGCGAGCAAAGTTGATATGTATCCACTTTGCTAGCTAACTATTGGCTTAGATAACTCGTTAGAATTTGTGGAACATACGTTCCTATAAATTTTAAGAAGTTAGTAAGAATTTTTGATTACAAGAATTTAAAGAGATTTGGTATACACTCCTGGAAATGGAAAAAAGAACACATTGACACCGGTGTGTCAGACCCACCATACTTGCTCCGGACACTGCGAAAGGGCTGTACAAGCAATGATCACACGCACGGCACAGCGGACACCCAGGAACCGCGGTGTTGGCCGTCGAATGGCGCTAGCTGCGCAGCATTTGTGCACCGCCGCCGTCAGTGTCAGCCAGTTTGCCGTGGCATACGGAGTTCCATCGCAGTCTTTAACACTGGTAGCATGCCGCGACAGCGTGGACGTGAACCGTATGTGCAGTTGACGGACTTTGAGCGAGGGCGTATAGTGGGCATGCGGGAGGCCGGGTGGACGTACCGCCGAATTGCTCAACACGTGGGGCGTGAGGTCTCCACAGTACATCGATGTTGTCGCCAGTGGTCGGCGGAAGGTGCACGTGCCCGTCGGCCTGGGACCGGACCGCAACGACGCACGGATGCACGCCAAGACTGTAGGATCCTACGCAGTGCCGTAGGGGACCGCACCGCCACTTACCAGCAAATTAGGGACACTGTTGCTCCTGGGGTATCGGCGAGGACCATTCGCAACCGTCTCCATGAAGCTGGGCTACGGTCCCGCACACCGTTAGGCCGTCTTCCGCTCACGCCCCAACATCGTGCAGCCCGCCTCCAGTGGTGTCGCGACAGGCGTGAATGGAGACGTGTCGTCTTCAGCGATGAGAGTCGCTTCTGCCTTGGTGCCAATGATGGTGGTATGCGTGTTTGGCGCCGTGCAGGTGAGCGCCACAATCAGGACTGCATACGACCGAGGCACACAGGGCCAACACCCGGCATCATGGTGTGGGGAGCGATCTCCTTCACTGGCCGTACACCACTGGTGATCGTCGAGGGGACACTGAATAGTGCACGGTACATCCAAACCGTCATCGAACCCATCGTTCTACCATTCCTAGACCGGCAAGGGAACTTGCTGTTCCAACAGGACAATGCACGTCCGCATGTATCCCGTGCCACCCAACGTGCTCTAGAAGGTGTAAGTCAACTACCCTGGCCAGCAAGATCTCCGGATCTGTCCCCCATTGAGCATGTTTGGGACTGGATGAAGCGTCGTCTCACGCGGTCTGCACGTCCAGCACGAACGCTGGTCCAACTGAGGCGCCAGGTGGAAATGGTATGGCAAGCCGTTCCACAGGACTACATCCAGCATCTCTACGATCGTCTCCATGGGAGAATAGCAGCCTGCATTGCTGCGAAAGGTGGATATACACTGTACTAGTGCCGACATTGTGCATGCTCTGTTGCCTGTGTCTATGTGCCTGTGGTTCTGTCAGTGTGGTCATGTGATGTAACTGACCCCAGGAATGTGACAATAAAGTTTCCCCTTCCTGGGACAATGAATTCACGGTGTTCTTATTTCAATTTCCAGGAGTGTAGGTAACACCCGATTTTCGTTACCTAGGTACCTAGTTGTTGCTTTTACGTGTGCTGGGGCATACCCGCATCCCACGTACACAGCCAGGGAAGATGGACTTATATAGTTGTTAATCAGGTCTACCTATTCAGGAACTGGCCTTCACAGGGAAACCCCGGAAAACCTGGAGTCTTAAGACCCCCAACTAGGTATCACAGATGATAGGAAAGACAGAATAATTTAGAAATTTGAGATATATTCTAGAATTCATAGGAATGATAAAATCTGCCTCATAGCCAAAAAAAAATCTTTACACATGCAAATTTTTACAATCTTCTGAAAAATTTTCTTCATCGATGCCTTGCTGAACTGCGGTGAAACTGATCGAACAGGAACATGGGACACGGCACGGAGGACAGGCGTCGCATTGGCGTACCGGACAGGAGACGTAACGGATTTGAGAGACCAGAAGGAACATCAGGAACAGGTACTCAGGATTGTGGCATGAAACAATAGAAATACGTCTAAGGAATGGTCAACTATTAAAGATTCCTGGAAGAGAAGGGTTAGTCGAATTTCTCCAGATTTATTTTGAACTCAAATATGGATCTGATCCATCCAATCTTCCATCTGAGGAATGGGAAAATCCATTCGTCTTATACTTTCCACACCTAGGTGTCTTAATCGATACTATAGTTGCACAATATCACAACTCCAGATCGGAAAACAATTTTTGAAAACAAGGATAATTTCATCCATCTTCTTGAGTAAACAAAGTTTCTAATCCTGGTTTTAATTTTTTTGTGTGTGTGTCGTTGGCTTTTCCAGGTGGAAGTAGATCTGAAACTTTCCTAATTTTGTTTCAAGTACGAATGTGGATAGCATGTCAGAATATTAAAAACTTTATTATTTGAGACCATTTCCAAAAAAATTATATCTTATTCATACATGATTACAATGAAATTTTGCTGAAAGAGAACGTTTAATTAAGTCTTGCAGCATGACCTCTCCAGCTGAAATTAATCTTTGTTAGTAGTGATTGATGATCAAATTTTTCTCTTCTATACTCAGATTGCCCAATTTTCTCATGAACATATATGAATGCTATATAACAATAAACAAATCCAACTGGAAAATGAGACCTTGTTATAAATTCAGTTAAGAACTTTCTTATTAACTCTAATTATATAAACACACACTAAGCTAGTTAATTAAATTCTCTTGAATAGAATTTAGCTCGCGCAAAAAAAAAAATAGCGAGTCTTTATGTCTGTGGACAGTTGCACTAGATTTTAATTTCCTAACGCGGTTCATTTGACCTGTGAACTGTCAGTTTACAAACACTAACTTCAGACGCAAGCGCCGTATTCGATCATATAGTTTCAGTAAACTTATTATCACTGGAGATTAACACTCCCTGAATGAATATTATTTCACACGCACAAGCTTCTTTGGTGATCATCGCATAGACAGATAACCCGTAAGTCTTCACAGCAGCAATAGCTACAGTTCCACTTACTCTTCTAAATATTTCTATACTATCACAGAAGCAATCGCTTACTGTTCATTAAACTATCACAGATGCTTGACATCCTGTCATTTAACCTATCACAGTAGCTGAGGCATACTGTCCTTCGCACTTCAATTTTTTTTTCACACCCAAATACTTCATAAAGACTTTTCATTTAATTTGAAACACTTTCCTTAAAAGTACCTCTTTAGGTCTACATGGGGAAATGATCCTTTTATTCTTCCAGAATCCGGATATGCTGATAAATACGCACCAGGATTCGGTATATCAACTATTATATATGGACCTGTATAAATTAGATTCCATTTTCTGATGGTCTTCTTCAACCTTGATGATTTGATGTGTCTTCTTAAAAGAATTTTCTGTCCGATATTGAAAGTCTGAATCCGTGTGATGTTTCTATCACGGATTCCCTTTAGCTGTCTTGCTTTCTCCGTAATATTAATGAGAGCATTGCGATTTTTTTCTTCCCATGACATTTTGGTGTCCTCGAGTTTAGGCAAGTTATCTGCCCAAAAGTTTATTTCGTTATCTCTGAATATCAGTTCATTCGGGGTAAAGTTTGTAGAACTATGTGGTAAATTATTATAAATCTGCTCAAACTCGGTCAAACAGTTTATCCAGGTAGTTTGTCTATCATGACAGGACGTTCTCATGAATCTGTTTAGTTCTCGGAAAACCCGTTCAATTAAATTCCCATTGTGGATGGTAGCAAGATGTAAATATCTGTTTTATTCCTAGTTGTGATACTAATTTTCTCCATAAATATCCAGTAAATATCTTCCCATTGTCAGAGATAATAGATTTTGGAATCCCTGCATGAGGAATGTAGTCATTTACTAACTTTACTGCGGCAGCTCTTGCAGTTGCTGATTTTATAGGATATAGTTTAACATATTTTGTAAACACATCACAGGATCCAATAATGTACTTAACACCACCTCTGGCTCTAGTAAGTGGTCCACAAATATCACATGATATATGTGATCTTGGTGCTTCAGATATTATTCAGTGGAGCGCAATTTTATTTCCCTTGTTGTCCGGCTTAGCCTTTTGACACAGAACACATTGCTGTATGACTTTGTGCACTTTTCGCCTTATATTTGGGAAGTAACAATAATATCTAATCTTATTAGCACACTTTACAACACCAACATGACCCCAAGTCAAATGTGTAAACCAAATTAATCGTTTTTCATATGCTTCGGGTATGCAGACACACCACTTTGGATTCTGTCTTCCCAGATTTAAAAAAATACAGTATTATTCACAAGCCGATAGTATTCCAAATTGACCGTAGGATTTTGTTGATTGAATTGTCGTATTATAGCATTCCATCGCCGATCCTTCTTCTGAAGCTGAGCCATTGTCTTACATAAATGAATATAATATAACTTGTAATTATTTTCTTGAAGAAAAAGCACTGGAAATTCTTCCTTACTATTTACATCCATTTCAGGTGTTATTCCTTCTGGAGATCTTGACAACGAGTCAGCTATAATATTTTCTTTTCCGGATACATGAATAATTTGAAACTGATATTCCTGCAGCGTCAGCGTCCACCTTGACAAGCTAGGATGCAGCAACTTACTACTTTGTAAAAAGGCTAGCGATTGGTGGTCACAATAAAAGGTTATCCTTACGCCATATACATAATAATTAAACCTTTTCAAAGACTAAATAACTGCTAAAGCTTCCAATTCCGTAGTGGTATATGCTCTTTCACAGGTGGATAAAACTCTGCTAGCAAATGCAATTGGACAAAAGGTTTTTACACCATCGATATACCTAATTTGAAATAAACAAGATCCTAATCCCACATCTGATGAATCGGTGGCTAAACAGAATCCGACATTCATATCAGGGTGGTATAATAACGGAGTATTTCAGTTGATCCTTAATTTCACAAAAAGCCTTTTCACAATCATTAGACCAAGACGTATCTTTCCTCAGGAGTTCATTGCTTGAGTTTTAATAAACTGACGAAAAAATGAAGCCAAGGCTATAAAGCCTTTCAGTTGTCTTCTGTTTCTTGGAGTTGTAAAATTTTTTATCGCGCTAATCTTCACTTCCGTTGGAAGAATACCTTTTGTATTAATCATATGTCCTAAGACTTTAATTCTCTGTAGAGAAAATTGGGACTTTTTTTTATTTTTTAGATTTGCAGTTATACCAGTGCAACGGAGGACAATATGGGCTGTTCGACGGTTCAAATGGCTACGGTTCAATAAGATTCCAGTTTAACATTTTTTGTATCTCTTCCTGAACAGGTTGTTTTAATCGCCAGGGAATGGGATAGTGTGTGCGGCAAAATGTCTTATGGGGCTTAATCTGTAATGTACAAACATATTCTCTAATAACTCCGGGCTTTTCATCGAAAACTGACTCATATTCTGTTAATATATTGAATAATTGTTCCCTCTGACTATCCGTTAGGCGATCTGACTCAGAAATCTTCTGTTCGACTGTTTGTCTGAAATCCTCTGCTTGAATTGACTTGATCGGTAGTCGGTACATATTATTATTTTCAGTACAAATCAACTGCACAGCAGCACCACGGAAATATCGCTCATATACTGCCTCCTTTCTCAGTAAGATCAGTGTAACAAATTCATCTTAGATTTTAAAATGCATCCTTCCTTCTACCAAGTCCAACTTGCAATTGCAGGCTTGCAAAGTTCCAGTGCCAAGAATACAATCTACTAACAACTTTTCCACTACAAGGAATGTGCATTGTTTAGCTACATTTCCCCAATTTTATCTCTATACGCGTTTGTATCTCGACGTTCTGAGATTTTGCTCCCACTGCCCCTATAACTCGGCAATTTTGTACTCGTAGGACAGGGGTTTTCTTAATTTTACTAATTCGGGATGAACATTTTTCTTGTCTGGGTTGTAGATCTGGAATTGACGTTGTTTCAGAATTTTCTCCTCAATATTGCTTTTACAATTACAGTCATTATGACTACCATCATAGTGTTGTGATTGATGTTGATTGCAAAAACGAACGTGTGCATTAATGTCCCTTTCTGTACTTGATCGGTTAAATAATGTAGCTTCATTGATAGATCTTGTTATGGGTTCATTTCCTTGCGTGGAACGCAAATCTTCTTGAGATAGATTTAAAGATCTCTCAGTGTTTTCTTTCCATTGTTTAAGTTCTTCGCCTAGTTGTTCTCTGGCTTCTCGCTAACCTTTATTAAATAAATTTTCTTCAGAACTCTCGGTCATAGATTGTATAGGTGCTCTGACCGTTTGTTCAATATTTTCTGAGGAAATGCTTTGCCTTTCCAAACTTAACTGCGAGAATTTTCCCGCGAGAATGTTTACCTTATGATCAACCTCGTCTTGTATCTCCTTTATGTTATTTATGGATTTATCCAAATTTTGGATGTCCTTCGGAATCTTGTCTTGTGATTGTCTGAAATCCTGCATATCTGCTGACACCTCATTTACTTGTTGCTTTAATTCATCTTGAACTTCAACTAATACCGGAATTACCGCCATAGAACATTGCATCTGTTCTTGTGCTTGAACTATATGTGGGATTGACTCGACCTGTTCTTTAATAGTATCGGCGTAACTTCTTCGCATTTTCATTACACTGCTGAGTGACTTGCTCAATTTGAGCAGCTAATTTTAATTCTGTCTTTTCATTCTGAATTTTCAATTCTTCCGCAGTTTTATTTAATTTACCATCAAGTTTCTGAAAACTCTCTACTAATTTATTATTTAATTCCACTTGATTAGCTTCTAATTGCTCATTCAACTTTGTTTGATTAGCTAGTAATTGCTCCTGGACTTTCACTTGATTGGTTGCTAATTGTTCCACTTTCACTTGATGTGTTCATTCATTTCCCGGTTAGTCTCTATTTGCGGTTTAGTTAAGTCTGTTACATTTTTGGCTAAAAGTGTTAACTGCTGCATGATTACAGTCAATGGGTTTATTTCGTCCTGCTCAGATGACATCGAAACACTTAAGCTTTGTTGTGGGGCCTGATTAATGTTGCCGCTAGGCACTACTTCAGTTAAGCTAGCGTCTAATGTTTCACTAACCTCAGAAACAGCTGAGGGCTGTTGTGATTCGCTTGTTGCATTGCCATTTGATAAGCCGCCCTAGTAAGAACCATTAATACACAGAACAATAAGTATATAAAGTCACTCTCATCTGAGTTAATAATGTCACTGACCTAAACTTTGCATAATACTCGCTTATAATAAACACTTCCTACCTAACGTTTAACCCAACAGTCACTCCATCAATCTGATTCAAGAATATTCAAAGTCCACCTTTAGACATTTAAACAGTTATTCTAAATTTCTATCTACAAAAATTTAATTGTGTATTGTCTGGCCTGAACGACGTTCTCGTACGTTGTGGCGAAATTATGACTTCTGGAACAGGCCTCGTCTTCTTTTCTCACGTGCACATGCAACATAAAATTCACACAATGTTTAAGTAATGCTCAAAAATGTGTCCTGTCACAGTGAAGCCAAATTTAATATTTTTGTGGGATCTAAATTTTAAAAACCTCTCTCACACCGGCCTGATTTAGCTTCACTGATCAGGATAGTAAAAAACATGCGTGTATTAAGGGAATTTTGATTCACAAAGCAGGCTTATCACATTCACACAGTTCAATACTGGTCTATCCTGATTAAATTGAGCTTAACTTAAATTCCATAAGGCAGTGAAGCAATTTTTCGTCTCGTTGCGACGAAAATTGTCAGTCGATCTCCTAAACACATTTGTAATAATTAACTTTCGGTGATCACATGGGGAAGACCGGAGATCTGCTAGTAAGACCGTGTTAGCATATTTATTGGAAGTAATAAACTGGATATCTTGAGCATACAAAACGGCAGGTTCGTCCAGTGTAAATCGGACGTTCCCCCCTGATCCCGTGCAACACAAGGTAGTAAGCAGACACTGTCAATAATAATCAGTTAAATAATACGCGAACACACTTTTGTTTAGTTCATGTATTAAATTTCTTCTCATACAGAATCTCATAAAGATGGCGACTAGCTCAACAATACATACACATACATCTTCGTTCTTTCACTGCTAATCGGCAAGCACTCCTTCAATCTTTTCATAAGAGGAAACATAGATAGCAGAGTAGCTATTCCATGGAGTAAATTGACGCTCTAAGGAATAATAGGGCTTGAAACTACTTTGCATTGATAATCATCGTATATTAAAGTTTAGGAATCGGTAAGATAAGAAGAGATCTTTCGAGATATGTACTGAGTTATATAATTTATAAAATTTCTGAAAATATCGCTGAGAGACCGCTGCAAGAGACTTACTCTCTCTGATTCTGCTAACAACCTCCTCATTCCTTACCTTGTCAGTTCACCTAAATTTCAGCATTCGTCTGTAGAACCACATCTCAAATGCTTCAATTCTCTTATGTTCTAGTTTGCCCACTGTCCATGTTTCAGTACCATACAATGCTGTGTTCCAAACGTACATTCTCAGAAAGTTCTTCCTCAATACGGTGCATACGTTTCATACTAGTATACTTCTGTTAACCAGGAATGCCCTTTTTGTCAGTGCTAGTCTGCTTTTTGTGTACTTGCTCTAACTGACATGAATTATTTTATTACTTATCTCGCAGAATACCTTAACTTTATCTACTTTGTAACATCAGCCCTACTGTTAAGTTTCTCACTTCTCATTTCTGCTATTTCTCATTACTTTCGTATTTCTTCGAATTTTTCTCAGTCCATATTCTATAACCATTAGACTGTTCATTCCATTCAGCAGAACTTTTAATTCTTCCCCACTTTCACTGAGGCTAGCAGTGTCATCAGTGAATCTTATGATTGATATCCTTACACAGTGAATTTTAAGTCCACTCTTGAACTTTTATTTTAATTCGATCATTGCTTCTCTGATGTATAGACTGAACAGTAGAGGTGAAAGACTACATACTTGTCTTAGGCCCTTTTTAATCCAATCACTTCGTTCTTGATCTTCTCCTCTTATTATTCCCTCGTGACTCTTGTGTATGTTGAATGTGTTCTAATGTGTGTGCATTCTTAAGGGACCAAACTGCTTAGGTCATCAGTCCCTAGACTTACTCACTATTGAAACTAACTTAAATTAACTTATGCTAAGAGCAACACACACACTCCCATGCCTGAGGGAGGACTCGGTCCCCCGGCAGGAGGGACTGCGATATGTTGTATATCAGCTGTCTCTCCTTATAGCTTACCCCTATTTTCCTCAGAATTTCGAATATTTTGCACCATTTGACACTGTCGAACGCTTTTTCCAGGTTGACAAATCCTATGAACATGTCTTGATTTTTCTTTAGTCTTATTTCCATTATCAACCATTATGTCAGAACTGCCTCTCTGATACCTTTGCCTTTCCTAAAGCCAAACTAATCGTCATCTAACAGGTCCTCAATTTTCTTTTTCATTCTTATTTATATTATTCTTGTCAGCAACTTGGATGCAAGAGCTGTTAACCTGATTTTGTGTGACAATTCTCGCACTCGTCAGCTCCTGCAGTCTTCGGAATTGCGTGGACGATATTTTTCTGATATTCGGATCGTATATCGCCAGACTCCTATACTACACATCAACGTGAATACCGTAGTCGTTTTGTTGCCACTTCCCCTAGTGATTTTAGAAATTCTGATGGAAAATTATCTATCCCTTCTGCCTTATTTGATCTTAAGTATTCCAATGCTCTTTTAAATTCTGATTCTAATACTGGGGCCGTCTATCTCTTCTCTGTCGACTCCCATTTCTTCTTCAATCACATCAGACAAGTATTTGCTCTCACAGAGTAGTTCAATGTACTCTTTCTACCTACCTGCTCTCTCTCCTCTATATTTAACAGTGGAATTCCCATTGTACTCTTAATGTTACCAACATAGCTTTCAATGTCACTGGAAGTTGTTTTGACTTTTCTATATGCTGAGTCAGTCCTTCTGACAATCATTTCTTTTTCGATTTCTTCACATTTTTCATGCTGTCATTTCGCCTTAGCTTCCTGAGCTACTCCTTATTACAGTATCTACAGAACTTCAAGCGTACTTCTTCGCCCACCATTTAATAAAACCACGTGGTTCTGAGGCTCGCAGTTCAGAAATTATTCAATGTTTCTTTTCTTTAAATTTGCGGCTCGATTTTGGTGCGAAAAATTCTAAAAACTGTAAACCTTTTTTGGGGTTTTCTAAAGAACCGCCCATGCAATAATAGTGCGTCCATAAACCGATTAAGGTCCATTGCCGAACACATCAAATGTGAAAAGAATTGATTTGCTCCATGGAAGTCTGTAATAGTTTCATCCTGTACTGAAGGATAGCGAGACTAAGAAGATACTTCTATTGGGTTTACAAATGGTTCCTAGCACAAGGGCTATCCAAATTACCTGACCCTACCTTTCCATCGCCAATAGAATGCGAGGTAGGGCTATCAGAATTACCCGACACTAGCTTTCCACTGTCTAGAATGCGAGATATTAGCCCCGGAAGGGTTCCATGATTTATATGCGGCGTTTTGAAACATGGTAGCGCATGCTGTTACATGCATACCGATAGTTTGAGACTGTTTTGATGCGGTATTTTTTGAACTTAAATTTAATGTAATTCTCATCATGTTTCGTATTTATACTGAATAAAGTTTTAAACTGAATAAAAATACCGCCATAATGTTGAGAATTTGATTTAAAAATATTAGTAACGTCTGTGTGGTTACTTCAGTAGAGAGCGGTGGAATAAAAATAAGATACTAAATAGAAACGAGTGGCAAAACCCACCGGCTGCACAGCACCATATTACGCAACACTACGCTCCGAGGTCTCCCCTGTTGACGGAAGCCCATTGCAGCCTAAGTACAGTGCAAGTGTGTAAATACTTGTTATTTTTTCCACATTTCAGACTAGGGGCCCATAAAACTTAAAACTGAATTCAATTTGTAATTAAAAAAAGAGGTTCGAGCCTATTTAATCTTAATCTTTACGGAAACAGTGTTTGTAATTACTAAAAAATAATTAATACAATTTTTAAAAAATACTTATGTTACTGCTATATGGTACCTGCAACCAACAACGAATATTCACCTTCAATTAGAATCGTAGTTCACTGAAATACTATGCAAGGTTCGTGAGTTACATAGCAGACAATTTGTCTCGTTCGGCAAATAGCAAACTTACCGAATTAACTCGAAAACCTGTAAACAATTAAGAGACAACTTATTGGAAGTTGTTTTCTTTTACAGTAATTGACAGATGTTAAAGTTACAGATTATTTTAAAAAATACTGATGTCAACCTTCTTTTTTTTATCGATTTTAAATGAAATAGCCCATGTGTCAGACCTGCTGACGAGTTGCACTTACCAACAAGATTTGCCTCCAGCATATCAGGCTAGGTCAGTGTTGGCCAAGTTTGGCTTGAATGAAATGGTGCTCAAGTATATTATATTTTTGGCTCAATAGGAGATTATTGGCTGTCAGGGGCACTCGGTTACAGACGTCCTATAAGCTTCACTATTGACAAGTTTAAATGTGATTCTGCTCTTTATTTGTACAAATGTTTTCTCCTCATTACTAACATTATGACAGTTCCATGTTCACTTACGTTGCCATTTGAATGGCATAGGTTGTGTTTCTCCTAATACCGTCTGTGATGATAATTGGTAGCGATCCTTATTCCTGATGTTTCTGTTTCTTGAAATCTTTGGTGACTACAGTTTGAGGTTTATTTTTTTTCTTTGTAGTGACCTAACTAGATATGAAACAATAACGTACATTATATAATTTTTTTAAAAAAATGTAAATGGTGTCAGAGACCTGAGATTTTGTGGGTATTTTAATTGTGGCATTGCCAACTGGCTAGTGTGACAATTCAGGTTGTTATAGTTCTGTGTAAGTAATTCTGTTCTGTATTTTCTTTTAATGGCCGTAGTTTGAGGTACCTATAACTGACACAGGTGGGATGGGGGCCTCTTGTCAGTTAAGATTTTATGTGATTAATAAAAATGTTACCTGAATGCTGTTGCACTCCTCTCAACTGGTACCACCACACCTAATTACCACCACAGGGCCAGAATTTTCGGTATATGCAAGCTGTGCCCCAATTCTAAATGTCAAAACAGTTTATGGCAGTTCAGCTGCTGATATTTTGTGATACTGATCTGAATGAAGATCTTGTACTTGAAGAGAACTTGACCCCATCCCTCTCCCGCCACCAGAAGTAAAAAATTATCGATGCCTCTGGTAGATGGACAACTCCTTGTACTACTGATGCATTATTTCTACCTGATAGAGGCTTGTTAGGTGGTCCTTTGGCACACACAAGTAGTATATCTTTAGAACGCTCCTTGATTCTATGTTCATCAGCACAGTGGCTGCATCTTGTTTGACAATTGTGTTGCTTGCTGCTGTGCCAACAAAGAAAACAGTTGTAGCACAGCAATTTTGAATAAATGTAAGGTCTTACTTCTTATATTCCATACTCATCACTCACAGCAGACAGCTTTGTCAGCAAATGTTATGTTCTTGTAGACAGGGGATGAATTAGACAATTCTACACCACAAGACATTGTATACTGTGTATTTTGACAAAGCACAGTATCTGGTATGCTTTGAATATAACTGCAAATAGTAGGGCTAGTAGTCTCCCGTCTTCATTACCATGCAATTCCCTCTTGTACAATCTGACTGAGAGTACTAGTACTTCACATACCATTTCTAATAATACAGGATGGTTATAGCTGAATTGGATGGTTGGAAAAACGTTCATGTCCACTTTTTTTTCTTTTCAAATTATGTTTACCGTTTACCAGAGATAACTGATTTTATATCTCTCCATGTCTCAACAACAGAAACGCTCATTTCGTGGGTACTGAGTTAGAGAAGGGGCTATGTCCAGATAAACAAGTGCGCGGTGGACCTGTCCCAATAAAAAAAAATGAGAAACTAGATACGTATAGAAAATTCTGCAATATAGACCTGATGAGCAGAACCCATTTTATAATAGTAGCTGCTAGTGACCAGCGACGAACAGACAACATAATGACGATGCACACTCAACATTTTCTGTGTTTCTGTATTTTGATTGTGACTGCAATTTGGTTACACTACAAATAGCTGTGTATACTCATAATACTCCCTTTTATTGATATAATGAATATGAAGAATATGTATTTGCATAAGACAAACCTTCCACTGCAGACAGAATGCTACTTGCTTCATCAACATAGCACAAAGGGTCATCTCCAGCACATTCAAACTGATTACTGACCACATTCCATGGCTAAGGTATGTTGCCACATGGGTCTGGACGAGGTGAGCTGAGCTTTACTCATAAAGCTGTTTTATTCAGACATCAGCAAAATTGCTGCTGCCCTTTGCTAGTATCGATGGATTAAGGGAGCACAGAGAGGTCCTCTTTCTGCACCAGGGTTGACAAATATGATTTGGAAATTTGAATAAACTGGCGATTTGGGAACTGCTTCTGAGAGAGGCTGAGGGCTAGTTGTGCCACAAATGGTTTAAGAAGTCATTGTTGCCATGACAGAATGCTGGATACAATGTGCGATCTGGAGGCATGCACAAGCTGTGTTACAATAGCTGGAGATTCCATGGTGCTGTGAACAACTGTGAAATTGTATCCATATTAATTCAAAGCTGTCATGGATGCAAATGGTTACACATTCAGCAACTTTTCTAACTCCGAATGTAAACGTGGTACACAGCTAATAAATATTGGCATGTGGAAATTAAAATGTAGTACTTTCAATTCATTATTTCTCTTCAGTACATCCTCAAAAATATTTCCACAAAGTTTCATTGTCATGGAACCACTTGTTTTTCACGGGGGCCCTCTCCAGTACTGAAAGTTTAATTATAGCCACCCTGTATTTCTTTCTCTAATCTATGGAGTAATGGTAACATCTCACCAAATAGTTAATGTGCTCACTGGTTGATAGGCACATAAATAATACTGATAATGTTACTACCTTTTGTAAAAAACCTTCTTCATAACTAAAGAGTACATACACGCACATACACCTGTACAGCTACATTGTCCCTGCTGACTTCATTGTGTAGCTCAGTTGGCAGTAATAGTGGTACACAAAGAAGCCTTCCCCCCCTGTGGGTTCGGGGGTAAGAATCGGCCCACGGTATTCCTGCCTGTCGTAAGAGGCGACTAAAAGGAGTCTCAAACGTTTTGGCCTTGTGAGATGGTCCCCTAACGGGTTTGACCTCCATCCTTCTAAATTTTCCGAAGAGCGAGCCGATTGGGGAAGGGCGCCTTACAAGGAGCGATGTGTCCATCAAGCATTACCATCTCTAGCCAGGTTTGTCTTCATCGCTTAGCAGTCCCGCTCACCTACCATCTCTTGGGCGTGGATTTGTTCTTGGGTGCGGTCTCTTGCAGTCTGCTATGCTGTGCCGCTTTATGCGCCAATGACGATGTTGGACTACATCACCTGAAATCCAGCACGGTAGCCAGTCCGTTGTGGTGGGGTCGCCATGTACCCTGTTGGTTGTAGCCCCCTGACTACACAGGGATCGCTCTGCTGATGCCAGCGCCGTTAACTCCCCACGTATGCCAAGGAGTAGATGCCTATCTCCTTGGGGCATTGGGACTCCCGGAAATGGCCATCCTGCCAGGTGGTCGTTGCTGAGGCTGGGTGGCGCCCGTGGGGAGGGCCCTTGGTCGGAGTAGGTGGCATCAGGGCGGATGACCCGCAATGAAGCGTGGTACATCATCTCTTGCTGGTGGCCAGCCGCCAGCAGTCTCTAAGCGTTCCAGGGCTCAATACAACGCAACTACATATGACCCCAAATCGTTCCCCTCCCTGGCTACACCATGGGAGGAACGAAAGACTAAGGATGCCAGCGAACCATACTCGCCCCGCTCCCTGGTGTGTATGAGAGCTGATGGTGAATCCTTTACATCCATGAAGCCTCAGTTCTTCGTCGAGCACTTAGAGGACAAGTTCGGGGAGGTGGAGGGCTTGTCCAAAATGCGCTCGGGCTCGGTTTTGATCAAATCGGCATCCTCCGCCCAGTCCCGCCGGTTACTCGATTGTAACAAGCTGGGGGATGTTCCGGTTACAATCACGCCCCATAAGAGTCTTAATATGGTCCAGGGCATAATATTCCATCGGGACCTTCTATTGCAGTCCGATGACGAGCTTCGCGCCAATTTAGAGCGGCGAGGTGTTCACTTCGTCCGGCGCGTACATCGTGGTCCAAGGGATAAGCAGGTTGCCACCGGTGCCTTCATCTTGGCCTTCGAGGGTGATACTTTACCTGAGAAGGTCAAGGTGATGGTCTATCGTTGTGACGTCAAGCCATATATCCCTCCCCCGATGCGGTGCTTTAAGTGCTGGAAGTTCGGGCATATGTCTTCCCGCTGTACTTCCAGCCTCACATGTCGAGATTGTGGACGCCCATCACATCCCAATACTCCATGTGCTCCGCCTCCCATCTGTGTAAACTGCGGAGAGCACCACTCACCTTGCTCGCCGGACTGCAGGATCTACCAGAAAGAGCGCAAAATCATGGAGTATAAGACCCTGGACCGCCTGACATACACTGAGGCCAGGCAGAAGTTCGAACGCCTCCATCCTGTTCGAATGCCTGCCTCTTACGCCGCGGCTACTACTGTTATGGCCCCATTAGCTCTCCCTCAGACTGCCACCTCTCAGAGCCGGAATGCTACACCTGCCCCCTTGATGGTGGGGGGCACTTCACTCCCTGCTGCTCCTGCACTACCTGCCTCAGGAGCAGCAACCCCCCAACCATCAGGGACATCAGTCCCCACTTCTAAGCTGGGGAAGCCTCAAACTTCCCCTGCTCGAATAGCACGGAAAGGGTCCCTTGGGTCCCTTCCTTCCCAGGTTTCCGCCTCTGGGAAGGGTGACGTCAGCCAATGGAAGAAAAGCAGACCAGCGGCTGATCGCAGGGCTTCCCGCTCCTCCTCCGTCCCGGAGACTGACTCGCTGGAGCCCTCCCAGCCAATAAAACCCAAGGACCAGAGAGACAAGACGAAGAAGAAGACCTCTAAGGCCAAGGACCACGCGGTGGCATCCACCCCACTGCTCCCTACACGCTCTGCGTCCGGGGATAAGGTGGAGATCCGGGCGTCCGCTGAGGACCTGGATCTCGCCGGACCCTCAGACGCCATGGAAGCAGATTGTACTGGTCCTCCATCGGTGGCAGCAGGTGACCCAGTGGCGTGATCTGCCTCCTCGGCCCCTTCACGCCTTTTTCGGACATGGACAAAGCAATACTCCAGTGGAACTGCAGCGCTTTTTTCCACCACCTTGCTGAGCTTCGCCAACTCATCAGCAGTCACCCTTTCCTCTGCATTGCCCTACAGGAAACTTGGTTTCCGGCAATGCGGACCCCTGCCCTACGTGGGTATCGGGGTTATTACAAGAACCGGGCAGCTTATGAGAGGGTATCTGGTGGAGTCTGCGTCTACATCCTTAACTCTGTCTACAGCGAATGTGTACCTCTTCACACACCTTGAGGCTGTCGCTGTACGGATGTGGACGCCTCAGCCTATTACTGTCTGCAGTTTGTATCTTCCGCCAGATGGTGATGTCTCGCGTCATGTGTTGGCTGCATTGATAGCACAACTGCCTCCTCCTTTTGTGTTACTGGGCGACTTTAACGCCCATAACCCCCTGTGGGGTAGCGCCGCGCTTACTGGCCGGGGTAGAGATGTCGAGACTCTTCTCTCGCAGCTTGACCTCTGCCTCTTAAACACGGGAGAGCCGACACATTTCAGCGTCGTCCATGGCACATTTTCGGCCATCGACCTTTCTATCTGCAGCCCCGGACTTTCACCATCCATCCACTGGAGTGTCCATGACGACTTATGTGGTAGTGACCATTTCCCCATCTTTCTGTCACTACCACAGCGTCACTCTTCTGAACGCCCCTCCAGATGGGCTCTGAATAAGGCTGATTGGGGCTTGTTCTCCTCTCTCGCCACTATCGCACCTCCTTCCCCTGACACCATTGATGCGGTGGTTCAGTCGGTCACCACCGGCATCGTTTCTGCGGCGGCATCTGCGATTCCCTGTTCATCCGGGTCCCCTCGGAGGAGGACTGTGCCTTGGTGGGCGCCCGAGATCGCAGAGGCGATTAGAGATCGCCGGCGGGCTCTTCAACGCCATAAGCGGCACCCGTCCTTGGAGAACCTCATCGTTTTTAAACAGCTCCGTGCCCGTGCCCGACGCCTTATTCGCCAACGGAAGCAGGAGTGCTGGGAACGGTATGTTTCCACCATTGGCGTCCGTACCTCTGCATCGCAGGTTTGGGCTAAGATTAGGCGACTCCATGGCTATCGGCCGCCTGTCTCTGTCCCTGGGCTTTCGCTGAATGGAGTGGTGTGTACTGACTCCGACACGATTGTGGACCGGTTAGCAGCGCATTTTGCTCAGTGTTCCGCATCTACGAATTACCCACTGGCCTTCCGCTCCCGGAAAGAGCGATTGGAAAGTTGGAGGCTTTCCTTTCACACGCGCCACGCGGAGTCGTACAATGCTCCTTTCAGCGACTGGGAATTCCAGAGTGCCCTATCTGCTTGCCCTGATACGGCTCCTGGGCCAGACCGCATCCACAGCCAGATGCTGAAACACCTCTCTGTGAATTGCAAGCGACGCCTCCTAGATGTTTTCAACCGCATCTGGGTTGAGGGTGTGTTCCAGTCTCAATGGCGAGAAAGCATCGTCCTCCCCGTGTTGAAACCTGGCAAGAACCCGTTGGAGGTGGACAGCTACCGCCCCATAAGCCTCACCAACGTTCTTTGCAAGTTGCTAGAACGTATGGTGAGCCGGAGGTTGAGTTGGCTCCTCGAGTCTCGAGGCCTTCTGGCTCCGTCTCAGGGTGGGTTCCGCAAAGGCCGCTCTGCCGTCGATAATCTGGTCTCCCTAGAGTCTGCCGTCCGTACAGCCTTTGCACGCCGCCAACATCTGGTTGCCGTCTTCTTCGACATGCGGAAGGCGTACGATACGACTTGGCGATATCACATCCTGGCCACACTTCATGGGTGGGGTCTTAGGGGCCCGCTCCCGATTTTTATTCAGAATTTTCTGTCGTCTCGTTCCTTCCGCGTGCAAGTTGCTGCGTCCCATAGTTCCTCCCGGGTCCAGGAGAACGGGGTCCCACAGGGGCCTGTCCTCAGTGTCTCCCTGTTTTTAATTGCGATCAATGGGCTCGCTGAGGCGGTGGGATCGTCCGTCGCAGCTTCGTTGTATGCAGACGATTTCTGCCTCTACTACAGCTCCGCTGGCATTGCAGTTGCTGAGCGCCAGCTGCAGGGCGCTATCCGCAAGGCGCAGTCGTGGGCTGTAGCGCACGGCTTCCAGTTTTCGGCCGCTAAGACCTGCGTTGTGCATTTCTGCCGGCGTCGCACGGTTCACCCTGAGCCACGCCTTTACCTTGACGGTGAACCTCTTGCTGTGGTAGAGACGCATCGATTCTTGGGACTGGTATTTGATGCCCAGTTGACTTGGCTGCCTCATATTAGGCAGCTTAAACAAACATGCTGGCGGCATTTAAACGCTCTCCGTTGCCTTAGCCACACCGGATGGGGTGCCGATCGGTCCACCCTTCTCTGGCTGTATCAAGCGCTGATCCAGTCCCGCCTTGATTATGGGTGTGTGGCTTATGGTTCGGCGTCGCCATCAGCGTCGCAATTGCTGGATCCCATCCATCACTGCGGGATCTGACTCGCCACAGGAGCATTTCGGACAAGCCCTGTTGACAGCTTACTTGTGGAGGCTGGTGTTCCTCCATTGCGGATCCGGCGCGACCGACTTCTGGCCGCTTATGCTGCCCACGTTTGTAGCTTGCCAGGGCATCCCAACTACCGTCTCCTGTTCCCGCACTCGATCGTCCATCTTCCAGACAGGCGGCCCTGGTCAGGGTGTACGATCGCGGTTCGCATCCGGGCTCTACTGTGTGGGATTGAGTTTTTTCCTCTCCCGCCTGTTTTCCGGGCCAATCTCCGTCTGCCCCCTTGGTGTGTGCGCCGACCATGCATTCGGCTGGATTTGGCACAGGGTCCGAAAGACTCAGTCCCTCCTCCGGCCCTCCGCCGCCGCTTTGTTGCTCTCCTTGCCGAGTTTCCCGGATCTGCCGTGACCTATACCGACGGTTCGATGGTATCTGGTCGCACTGGTTACGCTCTTACTCTAGAGGATCATTGTGAGCAACGGTCGCTGGCACCCAGGAACAGTGTATACACTGCCGAGTTGGTTGCCATCTATCGCGCCCTAAAGTATATACGCTCCTGCTCAGGTGAGTCCTTTGTCATCTGTAGTGACTCCCTGAGTGGTTTACGAGCTCTTGACCAGTGCTTTCCTCGTTCCCATCTGGTGATGGCCATCCACGAGTCGCTCCATGCTCTTGCCCGTTGCGGCCGCTCCGTGGTCTTTGTTTGGACCCCAGGTCATGTCGGCATCCCGGGCAA
The DNA here is from genome assembly GCF_023897955.1 of Schistocerca gregaria. Taxonomy (NCBI): domain Eukaryota; kingdom Metazoa; phylum Arthropoda; class Insecta; order Orthoptera; family Acrididae; genus Schistocerca; species Schistocerca gregaria. Next base: position 844,329,486 of record NC_064931.1, read on the forward strand.
TGAGCAGGTTGACACGCTGGCTAAACAGGCAGGGAGTTCACCGGCTCTGGAACTCGGCCTTATGGAGTGTGATCTCCTGTCACTTTTGCGCCAGAAAGTGCTTGGTGCCTGGGGTGACGAGTGGCGCACCCTGCCCACGCCCAACAAACTTCGGGCGGTGAAGGAGACGACCGGTGTGTGGCGCTCCTCCATGCGGGCCTCTCGGAAGGACTCTGTCGTCCTCTGCCGGCTGCGCGTTGGCCACATGTGGCTGACGCACGGCCATTTGTTGCGCCGGGAGGACCCACCGCTATGTCGCTGCGGGGCAGCACTGACGGTGGTCCACATTTTGGTGGACTGCCCGCTTTTAACAGGACTCAGGCAGACGTTTGCGCTGCCTGATACCCTCCCTGCCCTTTTATGTGATGACGTTGCTATCGCGGACCTCGTGTTGAGTTTTATTCGGGCAGGGGGTTTTTATCGTATGATTTGAGTGTTTGTCCTTTTATTTCCTGTATTGACTTGGGCCTTAGGCCTGTGGTTTTAAACTGTGGGTTTTAATGTCATTTGGTGGTTGGCTTTTCCTTATTTTCATGGTCGGCCAACAACCTTCACACTCGGTGTGATTTTAGTTCCGTTTGTCTGGTCTTTGTCTGTCTTTCTTGTATTGTGTCGTCCCTTGTCTCAGTTCTCCGTTTTTAACGACTGACAGTTTTTATTTCGTGTGATTTTATCGTGGAACAAGGGACCGATGACCTTAGCAGTCTGGTCCCTTCAATCCCACACCCAACCAACCAACCAACCAACCAATTTGAGCTCCAGTATGGCAACCAGTTTTAATTTGCCAGGAAGGTTGAAAAGTAAAACATTCTGCAGTCATAAATGGAAATGTTTAATATTTCAGTGTAGCACATGCAAAAGGCACTTATCATAGGTATAAAATGAATGAGGCAATGGATTCATTAAGACACTGGCAATGGATTCATTAAGATACTGAGAAGGATGGAGGCTTGTGCACCGTCCAGTCATTTTGATTTAGGTTTTCTATGGTTTTCCTAAATCACTCCAAATGCCAGGATGGTTCCTTTAACAAGACTTCAGCAGACCACCCTAAATTAGATTAGATTAGTTTTTCGGTCCATAGATCCGTGCTGAGGAGATCCTTGTGGATGTGGAACAGGTCAATTTTAAGCTGAAGTAACAATACTAGTAGTATGAATATATACATCATTTGTTCCTATTAAAAATTTTGTCAATGGAGTAGAAGGAGTTGGTCACTAGTAAGTCTTTCAGTCTCCTTTTAAACTGATCTTTATTTGTAACTAAATTTTTTATGTTTGCTGGCAAATTATTGAAGATGAGTGTTCCTGAGTAGTGGACCTCTTTTTGAACTAAAGTAAGTGCTTTTAAGTCCTTGTGCAGATCATTTTTGTTCCTGGTATTGTAAGTATGAACTGAGCTGTTTGTTAGAAAAAGATATATATTTAGGACAAATTTCATTAAGGAGTAAATATACTGGGAGGCAGTAGTTAGTATACCCAGGTCTTTGAAAAGGTTTCTACAGGACATCCATGAATGTACTCCACAAATAATACGTATTACATGCTTTTGAATTATGAAAACTTTTGTTTGACTTGAAGAGTTACCCCAAAATATTATACCATATGATATTATGGAATGAAAGTAGGTGAAGTATGCAAGCTTTTTCATTTTTATGTTGCCTATGTCAGCTAACACTCGAATTGCAAATTAAGGCATTTCTGCAGTATTGTGGTGTGCTCCTCCCAACTGAATTTATTATCAACTTGTAATCCCAGGAATTTAAGACTTTCAACCTCTTCTATCTGCTCTTCTTCGTACTTTATGCATATGCTGGGTGGAAACCTCTTAGATTCTGAATTGCGTATAGTGAGTCTTTTCGAAGTTTAATGTCAGTGAGTTGGCTTTAAACCATTTATTAATATCCATGAAAATATCATTAGCAGATCTTTCTAGGACTACACAAGACATACTACACTACTGGTCATTAAAATTGCTACACCACGAAGACAACAAGCTACAGATGCGATATTTAACTGACAGGAAAAAGATGCTGTGATATGGAAATGATTAGCTTTTTAGAGCATTCACACAAGGTTGGCGCCAATGGCAACACCTATAACGTGCTGACATGAGGAAAGTTTCCAACCGATTTGTCATACACAAACAGCAGTTGACGTGCGTTTCCTGGTGAAACATTGTTGTGATGCCTCGTGTAAGGGGGAGAAATGCGTACCATCACGTTTCCAACTTTGATAAATGTCAGATTGTAGCCTATCGCGATTGCGGTTTATCGTATCGCGACATTGCTGCTCGAGTTGGTCGAGATCCAAGACTGTTAGCAGAATATGGAATCGGTGGGTTCAGGAGGGTAATACGGAACACCGTGCTGGATCCCAACGGCCTCGTATTACTAGCAGTCGAGAAGACAGGCATCTTATCCACATGGCTGTAACAGATTGTGCAGCCATGTCTTCTTGATCCCTGAGTCAACAGATGGGGACATTTGCAAGACAACAACCACCTGCATGAACAGTTAGACGACATTTGCAGCAGCATGGACTATCAGCTCTAAGACCATGGCTGCGGTTACCCTTGACACTGCATCACAGGCAGGAGCACCTGCGATGGTGTACTCAGCAATGAACCTAGGTGCACAAATGGCAAAACGTCATTTATTCAGATGAATCCAGGTTCTGTTTACAGCATCAAGATGGTCGCATCCGAGTTTGGCGACATCGCGGTGAACGCACACTGGAAGCATGTATCCATCATCGCCATACTGGCGTATCACCTGGTGTGATGGTGTGGGGTGCTATTGGTTACACGGCTTGGTCACCTCTTGTTCGCACTGAGGGCACTTTGAACAGTGGACATTACATTTCAGATGTGTTAAGACATGTGGCTCTACCCTTCATTCGATCCATGTGAAACGCTACATTTCAGCAGGATAACGCATAACCGCATGTTGCAGGTCCCGTACGGAACTTTCTGGATACAGAAACTGTTCGACTGCTGCCCTGGCAAGCACATTCTCCAGATCTCTCACCAATTAAAAACGTCTAATCAATGGTGGCCGAACAACTGGCTTGTCACAATACACCAGTCACTATTATTGATGAACTGTGGTATCGTGTTGAAGCAGCATGGGCAGCTGTACCTGTACACACCATCAAAGCTCTGTTTGACTCAATCCCCAGATATATCGAGGCCGTTATTACGGCCAGAGGTGGTTGTTCTGGGTACTGATTTCTCAGTATCTATGTACCCAAATTGTGTAAAAATGTAATCACATGTCAGTTCTAGTATAATATATTTGTCCAATGAATACCCGTTTATCATTTGCATTTCTTCTTAGTGTAGCAATTTTAATGGCCAGTAGTGTATTTATTGTAATACTTGTGTCATCTGAAAAACAAAACGAACTCCACTTCTGGCAGTGTACTGATGAGAGATCATTAATGTACAGAAGAAAAAACAGTGGCCCTAAGATGGATCCTTGTGGGGCCACCACATGTAATTTCTTCCCATTCTGGTGATGACCAATGACTTAATTCACTAGTCCCTTGCACTGACATCCTTTGTTTCCTGTTAGCAAGGTATGACTCGATCCATTTTACAGCACTGTCCATGACACCATATAATTCTATTTTATTTAAAAGGATGTTGTGGTTCACACAATCAAATGCCTTTGACATATCACAGAAAATACCTGCTGCTTGTAATTTGTTATTTAATGAATTAAGTACATTTTCACTGTAGGTGTAAATAGCCTTCTCGATATCAGAACCCTTCTTGATAACATGTTATTTGTGGTCAGATGGTTGAAAATCTGTTCCTGTGCATTAATTTTTCTAAAATTTTTGAGAATGCTGGCAAAAGTGAAATGTTACCAATGGCTGTCCTTGAGGATTTAATGATCCTAATTGGAAAGTTTAGTGTGAGTTAGATTGAAAGACAACATTACTAACTGGAGTAAATGTTTAATGGAAGATTGCATTAGAAAATCTGTATTAAAGTCACCAGCAATCAAAATTTCTTTGTTTCTTCCTGTTAAGTAACCCAAGAGTTTCTAGATCATTTATGAATAGATTATAATTTCCTGCAGGTGCTTGGTAAATAGTTACTATTATATAGGAACTGTTAAAGAACTCTACTTCTGTTGCACATGCTTCTAGATGCTGCTCTAAACAGAATTTATTAATGTCAATGTTCTTGAATTTATGGCAGTTTTTAATAAATGTGGCAACTCCTCCTCGATCCACATATACTCTGCAGAAGTAGGAAGTGTATACCAGTGGTCACTTGATGTTCACAGAGGCAGATTATGTCAATTTGGTTAGATGAATTCATTTCATCAATACAAATGATGAGTCCAACTTTATTTGTGAGTCCCAGAATGTTCTGGTGTAATAAAGATAACTGATACTGAACACTTATGGGATTTTAACTGCTTTGGCAAAGATGAACTGGCAGTTTCTGATTACTTTCTGTTAAACATTGTTTAAATGGAGGCTGTATGCTAAAATCTGACTCCTGTTCATCTGTTTTCTGAAACTGCGTGTGTCTGCCAATCTCTATTAATACTCGTTTTCTTTCCCCTTTCCCTATCCTAAAAAAAGGCATCCCTCTGACACCTGTGACCATTGGTATTTTACCACTTGTGGCAGTGTCCCCCCTTACGTTTTCTGCCATCAACCCAGGCAGTTTTCCCTTCCATTTCCTACTGAGATGAAGGCCATGCCTAGTGTAGTCCCACCCATCGATAGTATCTACAGGAATCAAACCAATATGGGACCCTATTTCCGTCCTAAACAGCCCCTCCAACTCCAAGTTCACCCTCCCGACGGAAGAGTTCAAATAAGGCCGATCATGGCGTCTCAACACAGACACAAACCCCCACACTCGTATGCTTCGTTGCTGATGCTCTCTCTATAAAACACACATGTATGTGTGTTATTTAGAGACTTTCCCAAATTAATAACTGCTTCAATAGTTCATAGGCATTGTGTCAAATGATGTGAAAACTGCGCAATATTTTCATGAGGCAGCTGTTTATCACCTTCAGGCTGTGAAGAGAAGTTGGTGTAAGGTGTAGTTAACTATTGCAAATAAAACATATTTGATTTTCACAGTGGTTTCCATTCTCTTATAGTGTGACCACATGGGACCTTCATTTTTGAAACATCTTAACACCCTCCATCTGAGATCTGCTTCACCATGGAAGTTGAGGAAAATGGAGACCTTCTGTTTCTGGATGTCTCGGTTCATGGAAAAGCAGGCAGCTCCTTAGGTCACAGTGTGTTTCATAAACCTACACACACTGAGCTGTACGCTCAACTTAGGAGCTGTCATTACCCATCCCAATGTAGTGTTGCATGATGGACACGTGTTCATAGAGCTAGAGCTATCTTAGATCCAAAGAGCTTATCACCAGAGCTTAGCCATACCTGTTTTGTGTTTGCTCACAACAGGTACTCCAAAAAGCATATTCACCATGCATTCCAGCCAGCACGCACTAAACATCATTAGGAATAGCCAGAAGAAATGGAGAACACCATGAGGAAGATTCTTCTACCTTATGTTGATAGTGTGTACTTTAATACTTGCATGCTATTCAAGAAAAATCAAATAAAGTGTCTTCTAGCACACAGTATAGGTGCAAACAATGCTGGTTTCCATTAAAGACAACCTAGGTCTATGGAGACCAGGAATATATGAGGGCTATTTGGAAAGTAAGTTCTGATTGGTCATGAAATGGAAACCACTGTGAAAATCAAATATGTTTTATTTACAATAGTTAGCTACACCTTACACCAACTACTCTACACAGTCGCCACTCTGACTAAGACAATTGTCACAGCATTGTACAAACTTTCCAATACCCTCGCCAATTCTCTATGCTCGTCTACAGCTCGTTGTCTGTGCCAGAATGTTGTGAGGAGACATGAAACTCAGGATGGGCTAATTGCAGGCTGTGGGTGATCAAGCACTTCCCATCAAACATGCTGCAGGGGCACCTTCATTGCCCCTGCGTAGTGCGGCCAAGAATTTTCATGAAGAACAAAACGATGACAGTTATATTATGTGGACTGCACAACATTAGGCAAAATCTCTCACCGAGCCCTCATACTTGGCAGAAGACTATTTTCTAGGCATCTTTAAGCACTCACTGTGCATTTGGAATTGAAAAGAGCAATGTGCCGTGATCAACGGGCATACTAGAGGCACTACCCAACATGTGTGTGCAAAACTTCGTCAGATTTTAACAGTGGTTTCCATTTTGTGACCTGTCAGAACTTACTTTCCGAAGAGCCCTCGTATAAAGCTGGATGTTCCTTCTGCAGTACTGCTGAAAGGCTTGGCAGGAATGTAGCCACTGTAAATGATTCCTGACAGCGGTGATCATGAGAACGTGTGGTCGCAAGAAGACCAGGCTCCAAACGGCCACTTGGCTCTACCAAGAGGGAAAACCATCGAGTTCAGCATACATTTCTGCCGCATCTACTGTATCTGCAGCAGTAAAATTTGAGCAGCAGTTGGCACCATAGTAACACAATGAACTGCGACAAATCAGTTACTTCAAGGACAGCACCAAGTCAGACACCCTGTAGCCTGCATTCCACTGACCCCAAACCACTGCCATTTGCAGCATCAGTGGTGTGAAGCAACAGCTCATTGGGTTTTCTGCTGAGAGCTTGTTCTGCTCTGGTGCCAGTGATGGCTGTGTGTTGGTTAGGACGACACCAGTCGAGGGCCTGCAATCAACCTGTCTGTATGATAGACATGCTGGACCTACACTTGGGGCTATGGTCTGCAGTGCAACTTCATATGACAGCAGGAGGATTCTTGTGGTTATCCCACATACCCTGACTGCAAAATTGTAAGTAAATCTGGTGATTCAACCTGTTGTGCTGCCATTCATGAACAGCATTCCTGGGGGTGTTCTCCAACAGGATAACAACTGCCCACATGGTGTCGACGTATTGCCTTGACATGTTCAGTCACCAGATCTTTATCCAGTCAAGTACATAAGGATCGTCATCATCATCAGATGACAACACAGTTCACCCACAAACTGCATTGACTGCTACTGTGCTGATAAAGTGCAACAGGCATGGAACTCCAGCCCACAAACTGACATCCTGTACCTGTACAACATAATGCATGCACATTTGCCTGCTTACAGTCAACATTCTGGCACCCATTTTTAATGTATTGGCATTTCACATTTGCAATGGCATATTTCACTCTTACATTAACCTGTGATGTTCCAATGTTAATCACTGAAAAATGTTACCTAGAAAATTGTATTGCCGAAATGTCACTAATCTACAGTAATTACTTTTTGGGTTGTGATTTTTTTTCCCATCAGTGTAGATGTCGTACAAGATCGAGTCAGCCAGAAAAAAACTGCTATTGCTTAACACCATCTTTCCATGCAACATAACAGGAACTACAAAGAGACCAAAATCCTATCATCCGCCTCCAAGTACTGGAATCTCATCTTTAAATAAGCAGTTGAAATATGTATAACTAATGAGTTAATTAACTGACTCATGGGATTTTGAGTCAGCAAAGCACGGGAATCAGCAATGGTGACATTTAGGCACCATCAGCCACAGATAAATGAATGTGATGCTTTAATACAGTTGGGGAATCAAACCAAGACGATGAAGCTAGACACCAACACCTTGCCTGCACGTGTACAGTGATGTCTACAGCTAGCAGGCACACTTTAACATACTACGTATGTGGTAACTACAGCACATTTCCCCATCAGAGTGCTTAAATTTGTGAGCCACAACAGCAGTGTGTTAAGCACATGGTGTCAGAAATATATCAACACCTGAAAATTAAGTAGTTGCCTCATAGGAATATTTGCAGTTTACACAACACTGTCTCATGCAACGATAATGAACCATTCATTCAGTCAGTATGTCAAGAAAGTCTCGAACAGCAAATATTATAACCCTACAGGGAGGAGTCAGTTAGCAGAGTACATGAGTTCAATGAAAACAACAACAAAAGAAACAGATTGTCGTGCTCTCTCTCATTTCTATTGAACTGATGTCTGCCATTTTTAAACATTATATAGACTCTGGGCCAACAGCCTTGCCGCAGTGGTAACACCAGTTCCCATCAGATCACCGAAGTTTAGCTCTGTCAGCCTGGCCAGCACTTGGATGTGTGACCATTCAGACTACCGAGCGCTGTTGGCAAGCGGGGTGAACTCAGCCCTTGTGAGGCAAACTGAGAAGCTACTTGACTGAGAAGTAGCGGCTCTGGTCTCAGAAACTGACATGCGACCTGGAGAGCAGTGTGCTGACCACATGTCCCTCTGTATCCAGTGACGCCTATAAGCTGAGGACGACACGGTGGCTGGTCAGTACTGTTGGGTCTTCATAGCCTGTTCAGGAGTAGTTTAGTTTTAGTTTTTAGTTTTATATAGACTCTGGAGCAGCTAAGAATATCAGACAAGATGCCAGCAGGGCATTGATGAGAGAAAGAATCTGCTCTACAAAGTGAGAATTACAGTCTCCAGAAGCTTGCTTTCACTTCTGCTTGGATCAGTGTGTGTTTTGTAAATCTAAAAAACTGACCTGTATCTATGATTTGTCATCACTCATCCCAATGCAACAATGTATTACAGACTCTCATTCACGGGGCTAGAGTTATCTCAGATTGAGTGAGCTTATCAGCAGAACTTTGCTATCTCTACTCTGTGTTTGTCCTAAATGAGTACTATGATAAACATATCTGCAATGTGATATGAGAATACCGTGCACTAAAACCTCAGAAGCAGCCAGAAGAAATGGAGAAACCCATGAGGATTGATTTCCTACCTTATGATGGCAGTGTGTCCTTTAATACTGGCAGACTATTCAAGAAACATCAAATAAATTGTCTTCCCACTCTGACACGAGTGCAAAAAAATGCTGGGTTCCATTAAAGATCACCTATGTATAACATTAAGAATGTATAAAATCCTGTCCCAGTGTGAGAAGTCTTATATTGGTCAGGCATGTCACACAATTAGTCAGATCTGATTAACACAGACATCATGCAAAATTGGGTCAGCCTGGAAAAAAAAATGCAGTAGCTGAACACCGTCTTGACACAGGACATAGAATGCACTACAGAAGCAGTCAAATTACATATAATTAATGACTTAATTAACATACACGGGATTTCAGTCCTGCAAAGCATGGGAATCAGTACTGGCAGCACTAAGATAACATTGGCCACAACCCAACAAATTTAATGAGTTAACACTGTTGGGAATCAAATCCGAAGCATTTAAGCTGGGATTCAATACCTTGCCCACATGCAAATGCTTGGGTCTGCGGCAAGCCACACTTTCCCACACTGCATTTGCAGAGACTGTGGCCCATTTCTCTGGCAGAGGGCTCCAGATGTCAATGTCCTCTGTGACGACGTTGCAGCCCCACCCTTGTCACCTGCACTTTTCCAGTGAGACAGCACATAAACTGGGAACAGCAATGCATCAGTAGCACCTGAAGATGATGTGCAGCTGCCTCATTTAAATACTGTGTAGCTTACCCAACACCATCCAACACAATGCCTGTGAACCATTCAGTTTTGTGTGTATATTTATATGTTAGTTTATGTAACATGTTTTTCCTTATATTAAGCTAGTCCTAGGATGAATAAATTACAATATTATACTAAGGTATTTTATGGTTTAATGTTATTCGAGATAGAGGACAAGGTCAGAGTGGGCATGGATGAAGGGAATTTGCCATGGCCTTTTCACCTTTGACCGTTTAAGGATAGCAAGGAAAACCTAAAGTTAAATGAGCATGTGATGATTTTCAATGTGCTTCCAGTTAATGTGCACATTTAGTAACATATTATGACTCCTGCCTCCATGACTCCCACCACGCCACACGGCATGGTTGGACAACTACTACAAACATCTTATTGCAAAAGCATTATGTTGGATTTCGTACATACACATGGTAGAGGAGGGCTTGCTAATGATTAAGTAGATGTTCAGTATTCAGGAATGTAGAAGATAGAAATATTATAAGCTATGAAGAGAGAGACTGAAAGGACATAGAAAAATGTCTGATAGTTCATGTGCCCAAATTTCTATGTCAAGAAAGGAAAAAAGTTGGAATTAACTTCCTATTAAAATAATTTCAAGACAGCCCCCTATCAAAGACTGCTATGGATTATTATCAAAACAGCTTGACAAATGTTTCAATACAATGGAATGAAGAAGCAAAATGAAACTAACTAATTATTTACAATACACCTGAATGTCAAGATCCAACACTTCTCCTGGTGTATACAATTTCAGATCACCGTGCCTGCAATATTATTTCACAGCTACAATTTATTTATCTCTGTATCCTGCCGTTTCTTCCTCTTCCCTAACCCTTGATGTTCCTCACTTGGTCTTCTTCCATATCTTTACACCCACACTCTATTTATTTCATATCTCCATGTCACATGATTTATTACAACCTGTCATCTGAACATACTCTGTGGACAGCCTGTTATTCCTACAGAGATCATTTTGAGTTTTTCATAGTAAATTTCAAACCATTTACATTCATCATACTATCTTTGTTTACAATTTGAAAGTGCTCCATCTTTTGCAAACAACCAGAGCCAATTTTCTATTTTTTCCAATACTTTTCATATTTTCAATTCAAACAGACATGGACTTCAAGACTGTTGCAGACAATATCAGAAACACTCCAACACTGTCAATATTGTTTGTACTTGACTGCTCGTAAATTCCCATTCCTTTCAACACAAAAACAAAGTTGTTCTACAAAAAGTTTGAGATAAAAACCAGTACAATTTGTTATTTCCATTTAATATCATTTCACTATCTCTTTCTGGCTTGAAGTTTCAGGTTTCTTTTCAAACTTCTTTTGGAGCTCTGCTATTTTAGCATCTAGCTCATCAATAGTACATCTCTGAAAAAGAAATAACAATTGATAATAAGCAAAATTTGATAAAATAATGTGAAAAAATAATAATGTGTGTCACAAAATTTAAACATTTGTTTGTTACAATGTAATACAGTGATAAGAGTAGGTACACGAGAGAGTATGTGTGTTTTCTCAGAAGAGGTGACCATTATGCTCTTTCAAAGCCCTGTTCCCCTGATATTTAACTCACAACAATGATATCCAGTAGTAGTATCCAAGAACAATTTTAAAAATATGCAATATGCATGTTTTACACATGATAATGATTACTATTAAAGTCACTGTATGTATTACTCTAAAATGAAACTTCCATTTTGCAGCACAGCAGCAGAACTCCTTTAAGAGAAAGCAAATGAAACCCCAATGAAGTTTACAACTGCACTAGTACAATAGCTGTACATTGGGGAGGGAACACCAAACGACTACAACCATGTTGTGCATGTTTTAATTTATGATGAAGCTGAAATTTTATATTTGACTGGTGCTTTTCAGCTACATTTTAATGTACTTCTGCCACAACATGTGATCCAGTTGTCAACATTTCCTTCTGAAGTAGGCATTTTTGTAAGTGTTGAAACCATGGTAAATGAGTTTTTAAGAAATCCATTTTGCAACTGATCGGCTGTTTACTGTTACTACAAGAACACTGAAAAATACTTGTACTGTCCCAAGTTATCTCACGTTTCTATTATACTCGGTATAGGATTTCATTTGTAATTGTTCTACCGCTTAAATAATGATAGTTAGCCGCGCGGTCTAAGGCACTGCAGTCATGGACTGTGCGGCTGATCCTGATGGAGGTTCGAGTCCTCCCTCGGGCACGAGTGTGTGTGTGTTTGCCCTTAGCATAATTTAGGTTAAGTAGTGTGTAAATTTAGGGACTGATGATCTTAGCAGTTAAGTCCCATAAGGTTTCACACAAATTTTTTTGAATGATAGTTGCAAAAGAACTTTCACCTCTTTGTCCCATCCACTGACTTCTTAGGCATGGTGACAACAGGTCCCTGGGACTATTAATTTCTTCTTAATGCCATAATACAACTGTTGATTGACAAACTCCTCCATTATTGGTTGTAAATGATGAGGTATTCTATATGATTTCCTATAAACCAGAGATTTGTCCCCCAAATGCGGGATTCTGTGTTGAGTGTCACCAGCAATGGTCCATTAGGATTGAACAAGTCTGCAAACTTTACCAACAGTTCCTCCATAGCTACTCTATCTTCTACATTCAGATGCTGTACTTTCTCACATAAAGCAGATACGTATATTGGTTGTTTGCTTATGGCAGAGGTCCATATTTGACATGAGAAAATCATTCTAAACTTTAACATCCAAATTGGCAACCCTTTTGCCAAAACCCCCTCACTGGTGAGAAAATTATACACACTAACTGGAACCACATATGCTGCATTCCCTTCCCGCATGCACTCCGGGCTCCTATGCATAAAACAATGTGAAATATGTAATTCACCATTGTCTAATTAATCGCTCTAACACACACAAAATATTACTTGATACGATGCCCCTGTATCTACTTACTATGTTTCCCTCCTGTGAACAACGGACCTTACCACTGCAACCACAACGGAGGGGTTGAGAGGCCAGACAAACTTGTGGTTCCTGAAAAGGGGCAACTGCTTTTTCAGTAGTTGCAGGGTCAACAGTCTAGATGATTGACTGATATCGCCTTGTAACATCAACCAAAATGGCCTTGCTGTGCTGGTACTAGGAAAGGCTGAAATAAAGAGGAAATTACCGTCGTAATTTCTCCCCAAGGTGATGGCATTCTCTTGTGTAAAATTTTCCAGAGGTAAAATAGTCAGTCCCCCATTTGGATCTCCAGGTGGGGACTAATCAGGAGGATGTCATCATCATGAGAAACAAAACTCGTGTTCTATCGGTCAGAGTGTGGAATGTTAGATCCCTTAATCGGCCAGGTTGGTTAGAAAATTTAAAAGGGAAATGGATAGGTTGAAGTTAGATACAGTGGAAATTAGTGAAGTTGGGTGGCAGGAGGAACTGGACTACTGGTCAGGTGAATACATGACTGTAAATACAAAATCAGATAGGGGCAATGAAGAAGTAGGTCTAATAATGAATAAGAAAACAGGAATGTAAGTAACCTTCTATGAAGAATATAGTGAACGCATTATTGTGCCAAGACAAACACTACAAGCCCATACTCACTATAGTAATAGAAGTTTATCTGCCAACTAGCTCCACACATGATGAAGAGATTGAAGAAATGTATGATGAGATAAAAGGAATTATTCCAATAGTTAAGGCAGAGGAAAACTTAAATTTGATGAGGGACTGAAATTTGACAGTAGGAAAAGGATGTGAAGGAAAAATCGTAGGCGAGTATAGACTGGAGAAAAGGAATGTAAGAGGAAGCCACTTGGCAAAAACTTGCACAGAGCATACTGTAATTGCTAACACTTGGTTTACAAAACATGAAAGAAGGTTGTGTACGTGGATGACACCTAGAGATATCAGGTTTCAGATTGATTATATAATAGTAAGACAGATATTTTGGAACCAGATTTTAAATTGTAAGACATTTCCAGGAGTGGATGTGGACTGTGGACTGTGACCACAATTTATTGGTAATGAACTGTAGATTAAAACTGAAGAAACTACAAAACGATAGGAAATTAAGGAGACGGGATCTGGATAAGTTGAAAGAGAGAGAGGTGATTGAGAGTTTCAGAGGGAGCATTAGGCAGCAATTGACTAAAACAGGGGAAAGGAATAAACTCGAAGACAAAAGGGTAGCTATGAGAGATGAAATAGGAAAAGCAGCAGATAATGAAGTGGGTAAAAAGATCAAAAGGAGAAAATATAAAAATGCAACAAATAAAGCAGGTGAAAGGAAATACAAATGTCTAAAAAAATGAGATAGACAGGAACTGGACAATGGGTAAGCAGGAATGGCTAGAGGACAAATGTAACGATTTAGAAGTATATTTTACTATGGAGAAGATACCCTAGATACCACCTATAGGAAAATTTAAGGAGACTTCTGGAGAAAAGAGAACTACCTGTAAGAATATCAAGAGCTTGGATGGAAAACCAGTACTAAGCAAAGAAGGGAAAGCTGAAATGGAAATGTGGAAAGAGTACATAGAGGGTCTATACAACAAATATGACCTTGATGGCAATATTACAGAAAGGGAAGAAGACATAGATGAAGACGAGATGGGAGATATGATACTGTAACAAGAATTCGTCAGAGTACTGAAAGACCTAAGCTGAAACAAGGCCCTTGGATTAAGCAACATTCTATGAGAACTAATGATATTGTCGGGAGAGGCACCCATTACAAAACTATTCCATCTGGTGTTCAACATTTATGAGGCAGATGAAATACCCACAAGAAGAATGTAATAATTCCAAAGAAAGCACGTGCTGACTGGAGTGAACATTACTGAACTATCTGTTTAATAAGGCACTGCTGAACAGTACTGACACAAATAATTTACAGAAGAATGGAAAAACTCGTAGAAGATGACCTTGGGGAGGATCAGTTTGGATTCTGGAGAAATGTAGGGATCACACAAGGCAATACTGACCATATGACTTCTCTTAGAAGTTACGTTAAGAAAAGGCAAACCTACATTTATACCATCTGTAGACTTCAAGAAAGCTTTTGACAATGTTGACTGGAATACTCCATTTGAAATTTTGAAGGTCACAGTAGTAAAATACAGGGAGCAAAAGGATATTTTTACTTGTACAGAAACAAGATGGCAGTAATAAGAGACAAGGAGCATGGAAGAGAAGCACAGTGATTGAGAAGGGATTGAGACAAGTTTGCAGCTTACAACCAACGTTATTAAATTTGTACATTGAGCAAGCAGTAAAGGAACCCAAAGAAAAATTTGTAGTAGTTATTCAAGATCAGGAAGAAGGAATAACAAGTCTGAGGTTTGTCAATGCCACTGTAATTCTGTACGAAACAGCAGAGGATTTGGATGAGCAGTTGAACAGAATGGACAGTAGCTTGATTAGATTAGTGCTTGTTCCATAGATCATGAATACGACACTTCATAATGATGTGGAACGTGTGAAGTTAATTTTTTTTTTGAGTTGGGAAATTAACCCCTTACTATATCCAAAAATTCATCTAATGAGTAGGAGTTGCCATTAAGAAATTCTTTTAATTTCCTTTTAAATGCTATATGGCTATCTGTCAGACTTTTTATGCTATTAGGTAAGTGACCAAAGACTTTTGTGGCATTACAATTTACCCCCTTCTGAGTCAAAGTTAGATTTAACCTTGAGTAGTGAAGATCATCCTTTCTCCTAGTGTTGTAGCCATGTACACTGCTAATACTTTTGAATTCGTTCGGATTGAGAATGATGTAAGATGAACATCAACAAAAGTAAAAGAAGGGTAATGGAATGTAGTTGAATTAAATTAGATGATACTGAGGGAACTGGATTAGGAAATGAGACACTAAAAGTAGTAGATTAGTTTTGCTATTTGACCAGTAAAATAACAAATGATGGCTGAATCAGAAAGGATATAAAATGTAGACTGGCAATGGCAAGGAAAATGTTTCTGAAGGAGAGAAATTTGTTAACACTGAATATAGATTTAAGTGTTGGGAAGTCTTTTCTGAGAGCAGTTGTCTGGAGTGTAGCCTTGTGTGGAAGTGAAATGTGGATGATAAATTGTTCACACAACAAGAGAATATAAGCTTTTGAAATGTGGTGCTACAGAGGAATGCTAAAGATCAGATGCGTAGTTCATGTAACTAATGGGGAGAAAAGAAATACCTGGCACAATTTGATTAAAAGAAGAGACAATTGATAGGACACACTTGAGATGCCAAGGGATCACCAATTTAGTATTGGAGGGAAGCACAGGGGGTAAAAATCATAGAGGGAGACAGAGAGATGAATGCACTAAGCAGATTTAGGAGGATGTAGGTTGTAGTAGTTATTTGGAGATGATGAGTCTTGCACAGGATGGAGTAACGCGGATAACTGCATCATACCAGTCTTTGGACTGGTTGATTGATTTGGCAGGAGGGGACCAAACAGTGAGGTCATCAGTCCCATTGGATTAGGGAAGGATGGGGAAGGAAATAGGTCATGCCCTTTCAAAGGAACTATCCCAGTATTTGCCTCAAGCAATTTAGGGAAATCACAGAAAACCTAAATCATGATGGCCAGATCCGGGTTTGAAACACTGTCCTCCTGGATGAGAGCCCTGTGTGCTAACCACTGCGCCACCTCGGTCCTTCAGACTGAAGATCACAACTACTGTGTAAGTGTTACCGCTTCACTTGTGACAAACAACCCGTGTAACGACAGCGGCCAAATCCTTCAGATTTTCCATCTGTAACCTGGTCAATGTATAAGCGCCCTTAAAAAAAAAAAAACATCTGTTGGCTTGCGTTCAGCCTGCTGCAGGATAACTTTGTCTGTCTCCCCATTTCCTGTTAACATGGAATTTAGGTGAACCACATCATGAATCCTTTCATGTGTAGTAGTTTACACCTACTGCTTCCTAGTAAAATTGTTTACCCTCAGTGAGCCCCGAACCCAGCCCTATGAGGCCATAATTGCAAGATTGGATGAATTCTTTGAGAGTTGACTACACACTGCTGCTGCATGGTACAAATTTTTCTGCACGCAACATCATAGTGATTAAGCCTATGAAGAATGGATTGTGGAATTGCAGGGCTTGACTAGAGACTGTACATTCAATTGTGTTGTGGTGTAACTTATCACGATGAAATGTTTCATGATGCTATTATTCAGAATCTATCAGATCAGAAATTGAAGGCCAAAATTCTAAAGCATCACAACCTTAGACTCAGTGAAGTGCTGAAGTTATCGATGCACGCGAAGTTCAAGATTTAGCCAAGCAAGATTGCTGTCTAATTATATTATCACTTCACTGGAGACAAACAATCAGTGCCCCACCCACAGTCCCGGCCCCAGCACTTGCAAGTCAACACCGTGTAAACAAGGCTCGATACACTACATACTGCGTTTGCCATACTGGTGCGACACTGATTACACTGCTCTAGCTCCACACAAAGCGAACTCATGGGTGAAATGCTATATCACCCATGATCAGAAGATTGCTTCTTCAGTAAAGCTGAATGCAATTTTTGTCATTGCATACAAAATTGGTCTGCCCGCAAAAGTCTATAAAGCCTTCCTCTGTTTCACATAGGGATAATGCAAAGCAGGAATGAATGGAAATCAATGTCGTTTTAGGTTCAGATTCTGCTCTAAAATCAAACAAGTGAAGATGCAGAAAATGCACACACGTTAAATGCAAATACCACATACTTCAAAAAGGCTCTCCTAATCTGGAAACTTACAGAAGTGCTCTACTGCACAGGCCGACACAGAGCACAGTTTTTCACAAACACAGAATGGGCAACTGCATTCAGAAAACACACAGCAAACTGTGGATTACCTTGCAAATTTGTAACTAGCCAATGTTTTTCCAGCTAGATATCACAGATTCTGGGATGTTACTTAACCTAGATGAAAAAATTGTCCAACCACCTTTGAGAATATGAAGTCTGCATGTTACTGCCTAAAACAGTGACAGCATTTCAGTGCTTGGAACATGCCACTTCACAGAAAAATACAAAAACAAGACTAAGGAAATATTGAAACAGGAGAAAACTATAGCGGAACTTGGAGCAGAAGCCAGAGCCCAGAATTGCAATGAGGCCACAGCCAGACAGCAAATGCTCTTCACTGAACTGCACGATTGGCTCCTGTGTCGTCAAACTACAAGTGCCGAAATCAGACCACAAACCATAGACATTGGCTGCAGCCGGCTGTCGCTCCTTCTTGATCAGTGTCCCTCAGCATCAGCAAGGCTTCCATGACACCATACTGGGTGTCAGAGCCCTGGGCCAGCCTTCAAGAAGCCACTCCGGCTCACCTGACTTCCATGCCAGTCCCTGGTCACTGCCCTGTTCCAGATGGTTCGCTGTGGCCCACAAATGCAGTCCTTCCGTGAAATCAGCGCCAGAAACCAGCATTTAAATGCTGGCCCATCTGAGTACATCACATCTGGGCACAGTGAGGCCACACCCAGCGCTGCTGAGAGTCATCTGGGAATCCTCGGTGTGAACTCTGCCACCACCGGTCCATGAAGGAGGGACCTCTGCCTGTCTGCCCAGCCTGGGCAGTCAACACTGTGCCATCCACTCACCCCTGCTTCTCATCATCTGTCCAAACTTCTACTACTGGCAACGCCATTGTTGTGAGATTGGAATGATGCGACCTTCTGCATCAGAGAAGACCTGGTGGCCACCCATGACCACAGACCAGCTGCGTATTGCCACCTCAGCTTGCCTCGGATACTGGATATGCTAGTGCGGCACTCTGTCTCCCAAGCAGTGCATGCACGCTGCCTGCCATACATTTACGTCTGCAGCTATGATGTCGGAATAATATGAGGGAACTCTAGACCACACCAGAGAATGGAGCACAATCAGAAAAGTGTCTGAACTGTATGAATTAGTAAAGGACTAATAGATGGTTGCTGAATCTTCACCAGGACCTGCCTCTGCTGCTGTCCCCAACCTCAATCTTCGACAGAGAACCCAGCCCACATCCTGGCAGTCTGTATCTCTCTAGATTGGTAATGCAGGAACCCAAATATTTTGACACTTAAGTTTCCCATGTTGCAATTCAACAACTCTGTCACAATTATTAACATTTGTTCAAAAGTAATTTAGGATGTGCAGAATATTTTCTTGCTCAGATTATGCTGAAGGCTAATGTGCAACAAAAATTTTACCATGCAAGTGACATGCATTACATGACAATGTGGCTACAGAAATTGATTGGAATCTGTTGGTGTTTTAAAACCTAGTTCAGCAAATCAGTGGTCATCACGATTAGTCATCAATAAAAAGCCAAATAGGAAGATTTGTCTTTGAGTGGATTTAAAATGCCATTAAACTCACACAGTTATTGATTCTTATCTGCTCCCATGTATAGGGGAAATTTTGAATCACCTAGCAGGAGAACAGTTCTTCTCAAAAATTGATCTCGCAGAAGCCTATCTTCAACTAACATTGGATTAAGAGACAAAGAAAATTTTTGTTGTGAATACTCATGTTAGCTTGTTTGAATATCAGCTCCTAGCTTCCAGGAGCACTTCCATGGTGGCACTGTTTCAAAACTTTCCTGCAGAACCAATGTCCAAGGTGCCTTATTGTTTTAATTATCTTGGCAACATAATTGTCTCCAGACAAACAAAAGAGCAACACCTTAAAAATTTGTGCTTTTTTCAACATGATGATTGAATACTCAGGACATTAGCATCAACGCCAGTGGTGCTTGTCCTTCAACAAACATTTGCAAGCAATTCAACAGTTGCCATCTCCTAAGAATATACGTGAAATGAAAGCTGTTTCTCGAAAATTGACTTACTACATGAATTTCATTCCTAATGCGCCTCAGATGTCAATGTTCCATTCCACTGGACAAAAGACTGTGAAGTAGATTTTCAAAGACTGAAAAATGCATTGCTTTGTCAACTTGCCTTGTGCACTACTATCTTATTAAACCACCTGTGCTTGCAGTCAATACCTCGTCCCAAGGCATTGGGACAGTTTTATCTCACACAACTGGCAAAACAGAACGCCCCATTGCATTTGCTCCCAAAACTTTGAACAGTGCTCAGATTACTTTGTCAGCTGGAGAAGGAAAGCCTGGCTATGGTATTTGGTGTCACCAAATTTCATCACCACCTGTATGGCAACAAATTTTTCCTGATCACAGACTATAAGCCTTTGACTGCACTGTTTCATTCATCGAAACAAGTTCTCAACCATACGGTGCACAAGCTTCAACACTGGTCACCAATATTGTCAAATTACCTAAATGAAATTTTGTATTGCCTGATGGTACAACATGCAAACACCAACACATCATCTCATGTACCTGTCAGCACAGCTGCAGCATTCGATGCATCAAAAGCTTCTTGTTTAGATTACACAAGTCACAGAGCATGACTCATCACTACAATTGCTAAAAAGTTACATCTGCAAAGGTTTCCTTCACTCTCAGAAATGTATTCCTGATCCCTTAGTGCAAAGATACTTGGTGCACTGCAACAGTTTATCTCTTCTGAATGATAAGATTTTGCTTCATACACCTAACAGACAAGAGTGTTTATTCCCTCTTTGCTGCAACAGCAGGTGTTAAGTCTTTTACATAGAGGTTATTGGGGAACAGTTCACACTAATCAGTTGATGCGCCAACATTGTACATGGCTCATTTAGATAAGTAAATAAAATGTGCGATAGCACAATGTTGCACTTGAGCAGACAATCAGGCCGCTCCACATCAGAAATTTCTCTCCTGGCCACATTCTGATACTCCATGGCAAGGCTTCCATATACACTTTGCTGGCCCCTTTTGGCAATCAGGTTGGTTGATTATCGTCAATGATTCCAGCAAATACCCTTTTGTCCTTTTGTTATCCCAATGCATTAAAAAAATGGCACTGGTACTATCAAGGCACTCGCTTCTGTATTTTCCCTTGAAGAGTTGCCACAACCAATTGTTTCTGACAATGGACTTCCTTTTCTTCCAAGGGATTTGCACAATTTTGCAAACAATGGAATACCACATGTCAGGATAGTACCGTTCTTGCTACAGTCGAACAGCAAGGCCGAACGTTTTGTTTGAATGTTCAAATCTGAAACTTCAAGTTTCACATTCACATAAATATGTCTTAATGATGTTTCAGAGTTCATATCATACTTTGCCTGCTCCTGACATTTTGCCAGCAGAATGTTGCACGAGACACACCATTGGGCCTTGCTGCATTTGCTTCAGACTTCACCATGAAGTTTCATCCAACCATCAGAGTTCAATATCAAGTGTACAATAAGCCACACTTATAAAAATCCAGCTTTGTTCTCAGATCAGCTGGCAAAGTGCAGTATACTATTCGAAGCAGTGCAGTGCAGACATGCATCAGCACCACCAAAATCAGCTACATCTCTGTGAATTTTGTGATCCTACTTAGACCAAACTGTTTTAGATTTGAAACTTCCTGGCAGATTAAAACTTTGAGCACAACTGAGACATGACCTTGGTACTTTAGCCTTTGCTTTTCCTGAATTAGAGCACTTGCCCACAAAAGGCAAAGGTCCTGAGTCTAGGTCCGACACACAGTTTTAATTTGCCAGGAAGTTTCATATCAGTGCACACTCGTTTCAGATTTCTTTACTGCACAAACAGCTTACCGAGTGGGTGTTTCCACCTGCGGCCATCTCACCAATGTAAGTCTCCACTTGCAACACCACTGCCACCAATGCCGCAGGTCACCTCTCCCACAAACATCAATGCCATCACCCTTGGCTAGTCACCAGCACCCTCCATGCTCCTACCTGTGCCTTCAGAAGTGTCCTGCAGCTGATCTTCTGGGGCAGTTTCCCTGGTGCTCGCGACAAGACACAATGTTGGGACGCAGGTTGGTCTGCTCTGTCCCCATCCAAACAACCAGCTTCATCACTATCCACAGTATAGGCCTCCCCTCCCCCCCCCCCCCACCCCCCCCCCCCTCCGTGTCTTCCAAATTGGGTGGGCAAGGGTGCAGTATTGGCCACTACCCAGTCGGCCACACTTTCAAATATGCATGCCATTAGTTATGACAGTGTTTCCTACAGCCGCCACTGAAGCACAAGGGAGCTGCCACGAATGATTATACCGCTGCCAACAAGATGCAAGTATTCCCCTCTCTGGTGATCTAATTGCAGGTGTACTTAAGTTTGAACATTTATGCACTAACCCCATTTTGTGTTTGCCAGTTGAGTAACATTTAGAGACTTTCACAGTGACCAGGGCTCAACACTTCTAAATATACACTGTATTAAAGAGTGACAGATTTATAAATCTTTTGTATCTGCATATGTTTCAATATTTAAAGCTACTGTTGGCAACTGGTGCTGCAACTACAGCAACAAAGTTGTGTGTTTTTTGTACTATTGGATACTAGATCTAGAATAAATTAATATGGGAATTCTCTGTTCATTAACAATATCTGTTCCTGACTACCGTATTCACTAAAGAACCACATAGCGTGGAAGAAAGTTATAACAGATAACAGAATTCATACTCAGGTACTGGTTTCTAATGAGTATTGTAAGCTCTCTTTTAACTGCATAAAATCCAAAGCAGTGTGTAGCGGAGAGTGTGTTAGTCACGCTTACCAGTGGAGGAGCCATTTCACTTTCAAGTAATCAAGAAAACGATTTGCTGAAATTCTTGCCTCTGGGGAAAGTGTGTCCACTAATGATATTCGGAATAGGAAGTTGGTTCTACATCTACAAGTACATGATTTCTCTGCAATTCACAGGAAAGTGTTTGGCAAATGGTTCATACAAACACTTTCAGACTATTTCTCTAGCATTGGTCTTTTTTGTGAGCTCTAACTTATTGTACCATGACAGCCATTTTTCCTTATGTAGGTGGAGGTCAAAAAATGAATTCACTTCTATGGAAATCTCACGAATATTGGCAACCGACTTGTAATACGTTGCTAAGCCTTACATCTCAGGTAGAGGTTGCAGGCAATGTAGACTTCAGTGGGGTGTTGTGCACTGTATTTGTTGTTTGCAGAGAAGGTGGAGTTCTGAAACATTACACTGGTAACAGGTAGGTCCTGTATCAAAGTTCAGTGCTAGATGTAACTGTTGTCAGTATCAACAAAATTTATTAAGTCCAGTAGCAAATATATAATCAGTTACCTCACTACCAAACACAAGACAAAAGTCAATAAATATACTGTCATACAATATCTGGTACATGCAGGGCCTCAGTGCACATTGTTCTTGTCCACAACAACACACAAAGTTATACAGCTTATATATGCATACATACTAGAATGTGTTGTCTTTCCTTACTGCAAGAATGTGAACCTGTTACTTCCTGCCATTCTGCATACATCAAGCACAGACAGAGCTACTCCTTCTCAGGCTTCGGAAGTGAATGTGGAGATTATGCAAAAGTGAATACTCACTGACCAGCTTGTTTACACAAATGTGGAGGTTAGGCAAAAGTAAAGACTTGCTGACTGACCAACTTGTTTGTAAACAAGTTCCACAAAGGAAGTTTCATTGTCGAGATTCTGTGAGGTGACCTCCACAACCTATGCCACCTTGACTTTCCCCCCCTCCCTTAGCTCCCAACCACTACATTAACCAACTTGAACATGTGAGAATAGCAACTTCCCACCACTCCTGCCACCAATTCCTGTACCACTGTTCCTTTTGCTTCTTACCTTAAATTATATTTTTGATTCCGATAGACATCATTTCACTATTTTCTTATTCTCATTCTGCATTGAAGGTAAGAGCATTGTGTGTGTGTAAGAATTTATGTGAAGATAATCTTAAAGTTAATGTTCAATTTTTTGTAATTATTTATAACACTGCTATACAATAAAATTTCATAATGTGAAGTCATTTGTATTGCACTTAAATAAAAATACATCCTTGACTTCTCTCCACATCCCCAAGATCACTCACTGCAGTTTTACAGAATATGACTGATGTAGTGCAACAAAATAAACATGCTGCAGGATACGTACCCTTTTTATCTTGGGCAGAGGCCTTGGAAGACTTAAATTAAATGTTGCATCCTGCCAACAAAAATCATTACTAAGAATGAGTCAACAGAACAGTAGCACACAACATACACAAGAGTTGTACAATAAGTGAACTTACATAGCTGTATTCTGGAGAAATTCCCTCAAGTTGCAGAATTCTATCTTCAATTCTTTTAAGACGGCTATAAATATCTTTAGGAACTGGTTTCCCCAATTTTAAGTGTACCTCAGCATTAGCAATTCGCTCTTCCAGGATGGGATGAGCAACAGATAGATGAAGTTTCTCTTGGGATGCATCCTTAGGCATCAATTGTGTACCTTCCTCTTTTTCTTCAGGCTGTGGTGCAACTGAGAAAACAAGTGTAAACAATAAATTAGTGTAGTGCCAAGACCCAAATCCTCCCACAAGCATTAAGGCTTTATGAATATGTTTGAAACTGAACAAAAGATCAACTGACAGATGTACAGAATGTCCATATTTTAATAAATCCTTAAGTCAATAATTTGTGAAAATGAATGGCTTATGCATTAACAAACTGAGCTACTTCACAACAACTCATCTCTTAACAGTATGAAAATAATTTCCACTTATGGAGTTGAGCACAAGGAGACAAGCAATTAATGCCTATCCAAGCAGTCTACAAGAAACAAATCCATTTGGTGGTAACTAAAGACAGAATGACAAATGCAGACAACTAACATCAAGTCTGGACCTTGACGAAAGATGTGTAACTGGGAGTAAGATATGCACGTATTATGGTAGTTGACTGAATAATCACACTATCAGAGAGAGGTGTCCTACCCTCCTGGAGTTGAATGAGCAATTGTGATGCACACTGTCGTACAATTGATGAAAAAGACTGATCTGTGTATGTCACAAAAAAAAGATATGACTCATCCATAAACTTTCTTGATTTTCAAGATCTGAAACAACACCTCGACAATTTAGTGACCTGACACTAGTGAATTATTGATTACAATACAGAAAACATCAAAATATTTGGAACATCCAGGTTCTCAAAAACATTGGCAAGAGATGAACAAATATGAATAATGGCATATTCCAAGATCTCTGATGATGGTAATGACTCTGATGAGGAGGAGGTAGAGGAGGAATTCAGCAGAGTTCAGAGAAATGATAAACATAGCTAATGAAATAATATCATAAAACTGTGTACCCTTTATCATCCAAAGAAAACAGCACAGTCGCAAAAAAAATAACGATAATTTGTGACTGAAGGTGTACCAAAGCTATTTTAGGAAAAGAAACAACCTGGTAAGATTATGACGGATTATCAAAGCTAAAGTGGTCCCATACTCAGGAAATGAGTTCCGGGAAGCAAGTGCAACAGTCCTGCATCACTGTACTTCGCAATGTCCTACTGGAAGCGGTTTGCCTTTGGCTTTCCCTGGCCTGAGAGGGTGAAATACAGTGCCAGCACATGGCCTACTCCTCTCGAATAGCACTAAGTGACTGCTGACCTTAAAATCCCTATCTGACAGACAGATCACCATCGACAAACAGGCATGTGTTAGAAACTCAGCTACAGGTGCAGATGTGATGGATTATAAAAAGGACAAATTTGAAACAAACTGTAGTTCCAAAACATCCTTTCTGTATTCTTCATTTTCACTTACGACAGTTGCTTTTTTAAAGTATGGTGCTGTAAGAGCAACACCATCTTAATTTGCAAAGGATCATGGGCATCTTTGTAAATCATATTCAGTAATCTGTATGTCACTTTCAGAGTCACATTTAATGACTTTAATGTATATTATTATGTAAAGTTTGGAACTAAACACTGGAAAAACCCAGTTTAAGAAATGGATCTCAAAATAAGATTGTGTATTACAAAATATCTGCACTGTTTCAACTATCTGTGAATTACCAGTCACTGCAAAAATCAGCAGAATTGTGTAGTAATTCACATCTTTGTAATTCCATGCTTCTCTTTCTTCTGCCCTTCTCCTTTCTGGGTAATTTTTCAGATATTTCATTTGGTTAATTTAATTAGACCCTTAAATATTTCCTGCATTTCTATCTCACTTGGGTAATTACTATAAGGGTCATACCCCTGTGGAAGATTTAGGTGCAAAACCTCTCTTATGCATCCACGAAGCACATTCTATTCCAGTCATGTCACAGGTATATCCCATCCTATCAGAGGTAAAGCCTTTTGAGAATCCTGTCCTGCCACAGGCATATCCAATCCTAACAGAGCTAAGGCCATCTGTGAAATTAGGAATATCAAATATCTGTTCTACTGTAACTTCAGCAAAGACTATTACAATGGCATGACCCACAACCACTGACTACCACAACAAATGGCCCCTACCAAACTCCAGACAAGAGTAGAGTAGACAAACCAATGGTGAATACGCTGCTGATCACAACATGCTCAACTTCAATGGCTGCTTCACAGCCCCTTCCCCCTGGATCTCCCCTCCCCCACCACACAATAGCAACTACTCTGAACTATACTTGAGGCACCTTAAGAAGACCCCTGACATCTTGCAGCACTGTTGCCAGCTTTCAACTGTGAAACGCTAATGGCTGCAGGTGAAAACAGTTGCCATCTACAAAGCTGTGACAACACTGATGCACTGACATAGAGATGTTTACAAAATCGCATTACATTATTGGTTGAGGTAACTGTAACTGTCAGGGATCAACTTAAGCTGACTCAATTGTAAACATATGAAAATTGTCCTTACAGCACAGCCTCCAATCCCACAATTTTGGCCTGATACAGTATTGCAGCACCCATGTTATTCTGAACTATGACACAAAATTATCCATATTCATGACTGCAAATACATATACTGTGCTTCATAACAGCTTTAGTCACCACAGTGCCTGTTCCTTTGGCCATGCATGCATGTTCAAAGGAACTTTGCATTGTAATTCAGAACAACACACACACAGCAATATCATATTTATCTGTCGACACCGGGCAACTAACTTTCAAATAAAATGACCCACCTGTACAGGAATATACATAATGAATGTACGAGTAGGCTGTAGAAGCATGGTTGATGACACATGGAAGTTTGGGTATGGCTATGAGTCATGCACGAATAGACAAATGGTAAGGCGACCATTCGCGATAAGTGAAAAATCCAGGTTTGAGCCCCTGCCTGGCACAAATTTTCGTTGTCATCAGTCCATTCTACAGCTATGTTTGTCCATTATCTCATTTGTGAATACACTTAATGTATTTTGGTCTCAATCTACACAAGCCCTTGTCCTACATCTATCACCATCTGTGGCAGTTCCACCTGCTTTATATTATTTCATTTGTTTGGTGATTGTTCTCGATGTCAACGTATTGCGTTGCTACACTGGCTGAAAAATGGGTTGTGGATTCCGGCACTGACTACTATAAATGATGTAGCCGACAGATGCACAGTTACATTTTTTCAGTACTTTTAATTCACTATTCGCAACCCCCTAATAATACACAGTTATAGATGTATGGCCAGTGCATTGTTGTTTAAACTTCCCATAAGCCTCATTAATAGTTTGCAGGCGAAACTCCACATACTGCTACAACAGTTTCCTGTTGAACATCTACGAGTAGTATAAGCCTAACCACAACGTTCACAGTTCTTGAAGAGTACACAGGTATGTATAGAATAGACACTGTCACTGGTTTTACACTCAGCCTAATTGTTTAACACTTATTCCACAGTTAATATGAAGCGTTGTTGTTGTTCTAACCAGCACTGGTTATTCGTCTGAAACTTGGCAGAGGACTGACTGTCTTGCGACCAAAAATTGGGCCCTTATATACCATCACAATAATAGGTGCTGAAACTACACATCATTTGAAGTTAAATTTACAGAAATTAGAATTAAAACTTAACTCATTAAATTAAGTGAATACATCAAAAAATTGGTTCTTTTTAGCAGTTTCTTCTACTACTAGGGTTAAGCTGAATTATTTATTTAAATTGTGAAATTAACATATTTCGTTATGCAAAAAACACTTTTGGCAAAACTGTTAATTACTTTGGAATTAATGAAGGGCTGGTTTTGTTAACATGTTTTTGAATAGAGCTAAATAGATACTTTAAGATGACTATTACTTCATCTACCAAATGTTTACAATTATTACAGAACTTATATCTGCTTATATGTCAACAATAGAATTTAAGTTACGAAACAATTACTGATTTTGCCCTATAAAAAAGGATACTAACTAGGAATAGTCAAAATAAATTAGAAAATCAATTACATACATAAAACTACGCACAAAATTAGATATGTTGTTATAATCTTTAAAACTGAGGGCCAATTTTTCTTTTTTATGAAAATATAGGTTATACTCACAAATGTTAATGTTAATGTTAATTAAGTTAAAATGGAAAAATGAATTTTAAGGGGGCAGATGACAAAACAAAGAGGGGCATTAAAATTATCCCAGCTTCCTTTGTCACACATCCCAGTTCTCAAGATCCCCACTTCAGGCATCCTACTCTCAAACCCTCCTCCCCACTTTCTCCCTCTTCCTCTGTTCTATTTCCTCCTCCTAGTTCACTCCTCCATGTGCGCATCTCTTTCATCTCTTCCTACTTGCACCAGAATTAGGTCACCAGTGGCACATCACTACCCTGTGCACTTGTTAACTCTCCCTCCAAAATGTCAGATGTGAGCCACCCTTCCCTCCAAATCCTCCCCCCAAATCCATAATGTGGTTAGCCAGAACAATGTAGCCATGCAAGTATATGAGTATGACTTGTATATTTTGTGTAGAAGCATGTCATCCAAAAGCTAAACAATGCGTGCACATGTGTGTGTTTTGTTAGACTGTTTGCTTCAAGTAAGGATATCAATCAAAAGCTTAGTGATGATTTCAATCTTGTTTATGTGCCTATCGACCATTCAACACTTCATCTATGCATTGACTTTACTCCTTCCATTATTTACAACACATCAACAATTTATTTTCTTGTGGGCTGTATTTCTTCCAGACACCGTTTGAGCAGTGGGGAATGCCATGTACCATGAAACTGAAAATGTCACCACTTATGGAACCAAAGCATTTTAGAGCACTGAAAAAATGTTAACCCTTAAAAACATCAGACTTTACCATGGAGGAAACTTGAGTTCCACATATTGATGAAACATCATACTCTGAAAATTTATGAAGTAAAAATTGTAGCCTTTTTTGAATTTATGCTTCCCCATCTGACCCGGCTAAGAGAAATTGAGCAATACATTGAAACTTCTACTTGAAAATATTATTTTGGAAAAAACAGACTACAATTTCCTCTCTTTTGATATACTTTTGCTATAAACATGTGACACTTTTTCTTTAAGTTAGTTTCACATTAAGGATTCAATTTTGCACAAAATTACAGAGTATTACAATAATATGAATAAATGAACATTTTACAATCACTTGTATGGAGCTGACATACAACTGTAAATCATAGCTTTAGACTGATTTGTTTTCCGAATGAAGCATAAAACTGTTGTTTTTTTTAACTACACTGAAATTACAATCATGCACAAAACAGCAATTACTTGACTATGAAAATTATTTCCTCCCTCTCTGTGGTGCAAAAGAAAGAACAAAATTTATGTTATCTTTGATGCTGAGGAGGGAAGACTCGATACTAATGAATGTTATAAACAGTGTTTTTCTTGTCAGTTTGCCTTGCTTTAGAATGAAAAACAGTTAGCACAGTGTCTGTATTTGACAGTGTCTGTATAGTTGGCTGCAAATGTCCTTGAGACATGCATTCATGTCATTTTTTATTTTATCCCCCCCCCCCCCCCCCGCCTCGATACATGAACAAAATATGGATGAGCAATAACATTACTGATACTACTGTCAGTCTACAGCTGCAGTAAATTATTTAATATATTCGTAAACTGTGAATATGACATTACTTCAGTTGTATGGTTTACTAAAGAGAGACAAAAATTTGTGCTGGACCAGGATTCAAACCTGACAAAGTAAGGCAAACTGACAAGAGAAACATACACTGTTCCTATGTAAAAATCACATATAGACACTATTAGACATGTAAATTTCTATCAGCCCGGAGGCATGCACAGATAGCCAAAGTGATTAAGGTGACTGCTCACAATAAGTGGGAAATCCGGGTTCAAGTCCCGGTCTGGCACAAACTTTCATGTGCCAGTAAACCACACAGCTGATGAAATACCATATTTGCCATTTGAAATACATTTCATAATTTAATATGGCTGTAAATCCTCAGCAGTGTCTGTTCTTTCAGGCACACATGCATGTCTAAAGGGCATTTGCATCAAACTATACAGACATTGTCAAATAAAGACACTGGACAAACTGTAAAAATTTTCATCTCACCTAGAAAAGTGTAAGTACCCTGTGCCTATTTCTGACAGTAAACCAAAGTCAGAAGTGTTCATGGTGAGGAAAGTGCCCTTCCATGGGAGAACATTCATTACAACTGGTGGGCAGTCACACTAAGAAATAGTTTCCTGAAGAGTAGAGCAGAGCAGACCAGTGCAGTGGTGTTTCCCATGTGAGATGTTTTCCATCAAGCCTTTTCTCAATGTTTCTTGCCTTAGTTTAATTTAGTTTTTAGCACCAGATCAGTTTTATTTATATATTTAGTGAATTGTTTAGTTAGTGGGTTAGTTCGGGACTAGTTCTGTTTTATTTACAAAATTAGTGAATTATTTAGTTATTAGTTTGTTAGGTAACCAATAAGTGCATTATTTATCTTTCCAAAATGATGAATAAACCTTGTGCAGTAAAAGGAAAAGGGAACAATAAAAAGGAGAACACATTTGCATAATTAAGAGTGATTCACTGTTTTTAGCATGATTAGCACTTGTGTTAAAGAAGCGGCATAAAAAAACTATTAGGCAACATCATAAGTCCTCAATAAAAAGCCTGCAATCTATACAAAAGTTCTGATACACAGGTCATTTGACAATTCTATGTGCCTGCAGTGTGTAATTCTTACTACAAGAGAGAAGACTGAGATTTCTTGGCAGGCAAGCATTTTGCAAATGACATTGCATGAAAGTAAACATAAAAATCTAACGAGGGAAAATTGAGAATGGAATGTAACAATATTATGAAAAGGAAAGTTACTGATCAGCAAGTAGCGGAGAAGGTATTCATAAAATACACACACACACACACACACACACACACACACACCAATGCAAATTAATAACCAATGGGTGAGGTAGCAACAATTACTCTTGTCCTTCTGCTTTTGTTTTTTGACAAGGGAAAAAGCACACTGAAATTAAGCAAAATCCTTTATCTCTATTCCTAAGGTCATACACTACTTAAATTTCAACCACTTCCTTACAGCTTCCTAGGGCTCCAGCCTCCTACCAGAGCAGCTTATCGATTGTATGTACAGATCGTTTCATTTAGTGGTATTCTACCATACTTCAGAGTAGACTAGAATTTACTAACTGATTAAGTTTTTCAGATAAATCTGAGTGCATATCTTGGGTAGCAACCTGCTGCCTGAAACACCACTTCACATGACTACGTTTAACTGAATGGTTTGTGTTAGGACATTCAAACTGTACAGTTGGCTGTGGGGCTTGATGAGAATTAGTATGCACATGGTATGGTTTTGTTTAGTGACAAAGTCCACATTCATTTGGATGGGGTCATCAGTAAGAAAAATTGACGCATTTGGGGGACTGAAAATCCACATTTCGCGATCGAGAAGTTTCTTCACTCTCACTGGGTGACTGTCTGGTGGGCAATGTCTAGTCATGGAATAATCAGTGCCATATTCCTTGATGGTACAGTGACTACCAATCGGTACATGCAAGTTTTGGAAGATGATTTTATCCCCATTATCCAAACTGACTCTGATTTTGACAAGATGTGGTTCATGCGAGATGGAACTCAACCTCATCAAAGCAGGAGAGTATTTGCTGTCCTGTAGGAGTACTTTGGGGATCGCATTCTGGCTCCGGGATACCCAGAGGCCACTGGCATGGGCCTCGATTGGCTGTCGTTTTCTCCGAATCTGAATGCATGCAACTCCTTTTAGTGAAGCTATATTAAAGACAAGGTGTACAGTAATAACCCCAAAAACATTGCTGAGCTGAAAACAGCAGTTCAGGTCTTCGACAGCATCAATGTACTGACACTTCAGTGGGCTATGCAGAATTTTACTATTCACATCATTGCCAATGATTAGAGGCATATTGAAAATGTCATAATCTAAATCCAAATATCTGTAGTGATATTTAGATGTTAAATAAATTGTGTGCACACGGTAGTATGTAAACAATTTATCTCTTTTTATGTACTTCAATAATTGTCATCCTGTGGTTCAGATCAGTGCTTTAGAGTTTGAGAAATTTTTGTTTCCTGTCATAGCTTTTGTGTTTCCAGTCAAAAGTAACTGTTGATAATCAATTTTCAGTACTGAAATTTATTTGTATTTTAACCCTTTCATGATTGATATATATGTCCCACTAATGTAACAATCAGTTTTGAGTGTTGGAACATCCGTATTTCATATCTATCTAGTGCCAGCATGTTGTGAGCTCCTTTCAGAACTGAGAGAAAAATATTGCGAACCATGTGGTGGATATATAGAAAGCTGCGAGCGATGAAATGGGGTGGCAAGAGGTCTATAGGTGGTACAATGCATTTGCTACACAAAAAGCGAATTTATTCTCTATCTCCTCCATTCCAAGAATAACTGAGGCAACTGTGTTTTCTTATAATCTTAGACATTGTTTTCAAACATTACTACACATCTCCATAATTCTGTTGGTATTTTCATAATTTATACATATCAGGATATACATGCCCCAGAAAATTTCACAGGATGTAGAAAACATTGGCATGTGGTACGTCAATGCCCTCTTCAAATGTTACGTTGAAAACTTGTGTACGACATTTTGTGTTTTTCATTGTCAGGAGAATAAATATGTTCTGATACTGATTTGTTTTACTCTTTTCCACAATTGCCATCCTGATAAAATCACTTTAAAATTAAAAATCTAACTCTGAAAATCCCAGGTTCACACGAAAGTGTGAATCTAGTTACATTCTCAGGACACACGTCACTTCACCGATTTTCAAAATCTGTCAGCTTAAAATCTCTTTGATAGAGAAAATGTATTACTTATCATGCAGGAAGGCAGTTTTTGACCTTTTATTTTTCAAATATATGTACAATGAATTTTAACCACGAAAGGATTAAGAGCTTGTGGCTCTCGCGATCTTGGCCTATGCTGAGAACTCTGCAGAGCAAATTTTAGTGTTTGTTTATTCTTATCATTTGTATTTTGCAATCATACCTACCTCAGTAGCATGACAGTCAGGTAATTTTCTATTTTTCAAAGGGCTGTTTGTACTTTTTCAGTTACTCATGAAGTTTTGTTTCTATTTTTTGAGATCTTATTCAGTTTTTTTTACACACATACAATATGGATAGGAACTGTGGTGGTTGTGAGAACTGACTGCTGTCCATAAACAGCTAGAATCTGCATTGGCCATGGTCTACAAGCTTCTGGTAATTGCACAAAGTTGCAACAGCATCAGCGCACACGTGTTGAGAATGTAATACCTTTGGTGCCATTGAAATCCCCTGGTGACCTGTTTGTCGCTGCATCATCAGGTATGCAACATCTGACCAGTGCATCTTCACTCAAGAGTAAGTAGCGGACAGTGATGGGTTCACGTGTCACTGGACGGAAAGTGATAGAGGGAACAGACTGCATGGCTGGCCCCTTTCACCTTAGCTACAGGCACGAGGTGCTACCCATTATTAATAATACTTCTGAGCCAGCATGGGATACCTCTGCTGTTGAGCAAGTGTCCAATTTTCGTGCCCAGTCAGAAAAGAGCAGAGGGCACGTACACTAGTCATTGGGAGCTCCAACATTACGTATGTAATGGATCTCATCAGAGAAATAGCAGGCAGGGTGGGAAAGAATGCCAGTGTACACTCAATATGCTGGGGGTGGGGGTGTCCTCATTCATGACATGGAGGAGAACTTGCCAGCAGCTATAGAGGCAAGGGCACTGAGTGCCTGCTACTTGGGTTCTCGGGCTGTCCTCAGGTCCTTTGGTAGAGAGCAGGCGAATAATGTCCACATTGCCAAACTGCATTGTTGTGGACAACAGTCAGGCTCATTTGTCTATGGTACACTGTATTATACATTCAAATCTATGAGGGGAATAGTATATATCAAAACTAATTTTGAACAATTGTTGTGAGATAAATATTAATTCATGTCTTGAGGATGTTGCATCCACTGCTCTAGAGATTTACTCTGAGTGATGTCAGGAGGCAAGCACAGCTGACACATCTTTCTGGAGACATGAAGTGCAGTTTTTTTTAAAATAACAATTGTCTAATGACAAGATAATTGAAAATGCTTGCAATAATTATCATTTGCTGTGATTTGAACTGTATTATACCACGTGCGTGTGTGTGTGTGTGTGTGTGTGTGTGTGTGTGTGTGTGTGACTATAGGTAAGTGTGATCACTGCGTGTAAAAAGCAATTAAAGGTAGAAAAGACTAAGGTAAAAGACTATCATAAAAATGGTTGGCAAGTTGTCATATTTTTCACTGTTAACAGGCATTATGAATGTAAACTAACTCGTTCGACATTACAGTGACAAACCGCACTTATAATCCATTGAACAAGCAAACAATTCACCATCACCTGTGAATAAGTCCAGGGAATGCTGACCGATAACATCGAAAACCATCAATATCTTGAAAAGCAACAGTTACTGTAATTTTAGGACTTTAACGGTTCATGCCTTGAAAATGACATGGGTTTACATGCGAAAATATTGAACTTCTGATGAATTTATACAGCTGTGTACAACATGGTGAGACAAGCTTAACTTCTCCTTTGGCAATACGTGGAACAATATAGTCTACATACTTAAAAGGATACAAAGTCCTGACCAAATACCTAAGAAGTTCTCATTATTATGTATGCAACTGATATGTTGACAAATACATTTTTTTAAACTATGGGTCTCAAAAACTAAGAAATATTATTACTCTGTTCCAACGTCTACATCATAATACCATCAACTCCTCTATTTGAGCCTGTTTCTGAACAATCTGACTGTAAATTTCCTCAGAAGTGGAATATAGGAGTAGAATTCTAATAAAGACACACTGTATATACTTACACTCAAATTTTCTCTTCTTCCGCTTTCTGTGTTCATGAACTGTTGCATCAACACGTGCACACACATTTGGATTCATTCCAATATGAAGACAATATTCTTCTACATTCTGTACATCAAGTTCAGCCCGTTTGCGTGCTAAGAACGCCTTAATTCTGTAGTCAATCTGAAAATGCAAATTATTCCGTCAAATAAGTACAATGTTTCAATAATGATTTTAAAACTTGAAAATTCATATAAATTTATTCAGATATGCACAGAATCAATTCAGGTGTAGCAGTAAAGTAAAAATATGACTGACTCATGTAGTGGTGTACACACAATGACATATTTAGACACACCAGTATCATAACAATTTAAAATTATTGCTTTCAAAGGTGTGGAGTATGTTTGTTGTGTTGTCTGCTTCCATAAAACAAACTTCAGTACTACAATTAGCTGTGGTGTGTTTTCTCTAAGTAAGTTGTCACAGTGTTCTAGGCACCAAATCTTTTCAGGAACTAGCTCTTCACTCATGACGTCTGATACCATCTGATTGTCTTCGGGTTCCTGAATATTTACCGTCATCAGCTCAATAAATCTGGAATAAACAGCTTGAGTTAAAGCTCCAGCTAAACCTAGATCAAAATTTTATAATTGCAAACAGTAGCCTTGATTGCCATTGATGGATAATTTTTATCTATTAACATTGAGGAGTACAGCCACAACACTGAAGAAAAGTCAGACTCCAGCTGTCACCTGTTACACACCTGCATAGCACCAAGTTATGTATTTAGCTTTTTCTGTATTTTCTTAGTAGCATATTTATTACATTTTGTGCATGTTTTCTGGTTAAGACGTTTAATCTCAGGTTCTGTAACCATAAGTGTTGAGCCTGGGAATCTGTAGTACTGTAGTCATTTCTTCTGAACAGCTAGCTATATGGTCACCAAGACATCAGTGTACCACTGGTGACACATCAGGAGTGCAACAAACTGCATATCTTCATTTCTGTCTGTGTTTATATAGTTTACTTCTTCAGTTAGCCATGCTAGGATGGGTAGGATGTGTGCAAGCTTTGTGTGAACGCAGGAGAGCTGACCGCAGTTCGCAAAGAGCTGAATGCACTTTTGGCTACAGTCAGTTGTATTCAGGCTGCTGCTTTGGGATGTAGCAGTGGCGAGGAATCTGACGCATCAGGTAACGCAGCACACCTCAGGTGTCCCTTGTTTCGTCTACGGGTCCTGCTTCTGAGGCCCCTCCTACTGCACCCAATGCAGTGGATCTGCTCTCACAGCAGGTTGTGTGGCAGGTGGTATGCGTTTATGTTGCCCGAGATGGAGGGCCAATGGGGAGACGGGCTGTCTCACCTCTCCTGTTCGCCCTGTGTGTGCACAATGGCTGTTCCTTCAGCAGAGTCTGAGAAGAAGCATGGGGACAGGGTTTTCCTAGTTATCGGGAGCTCCAATGTTAGGCCAATTATCAAGCTCGTTAGGGAAATAGTGTTCAGGGCTGGTAAGAAAATCAATGTACACTTAGAATGTCTGCTGGGGGGAGAAAGGGGGGGGGGGCCTCATCCGAGATGCGGAGGCGGCCTTGCCTATGGCTATCGAGCATGCATGGTGTAATCCTCTGCAAGTTGTGGCTCATATTGGCACCAACGAACCAGTTTCTTGGGTTCTGAGATCATCCTCAGTTTAAACAGGCAGCTGGAGGAAAAGACTGCTGACCCTGCGTGAAGCATGCAAGCAGAGCTTGCAATTTGCAGCATTGTTCCCATAGTTGATCAGGATCCTTTGGTTTGGAGCTGAGTGGAGGCTCTGAACCAAAGGCTCTATCGACTCTGTGACAGTCTTGACTGCAGATTTCTGGACCTGCATCATTGGGTTGGTTATCGTACAACTCCCCTTGATAGATCAGGGGGCACTACACACAGGAAGCAGCTGCTCAGATAGAAGAGTACGTGTGGAATGCACATGGGGATTTTTAGGCTGGGTGATAGTTTGAGGTACTCTGATGAACACTTGTACACGACGTACAGATATCAAAATCAGACCCCTTTCAGAGTAAAGACACTTCAACTACAAAATTTTATTAGTACATTGTCAAAGTATTTATAACAAAGTTCCCAAATTTACAGCCCTCCAGGAAATTTCTCATGTTCAAATTATTCTCAGAACCGAAAGCTGGCTGAAATGCAAAATATTAAGCTCTGAGACATTTAGCAATTCATGAAATATATATCAAAACCTGGGAAAATTCTGGTCCTTCATTAAGTCACTAAGTGAGTCTAAGGCTTCTATCCAGTGACTAAATGGCCAGTGTGATGTGGCAGTAGAAGACAGCAAACTGAAAGCCAAAGTTTTAAATTTCACATATAAGAAACTGTTCACCCAGGATAACTGTACAATCATACTGTTGTTTGACTGTCACACGGACTCCCATGTGGAGGGGACAGAAATATCCTTGGTATAGAGAAATAACTGAAGAGTTGAAAACAACTAAGTTGCCAGATCCGGACAGAATTTCAATTCAGTTTTACAAAAAGTACTCTGTGGCACTGGCCCCTTCCTTAACTTGCCCAGCGCAAAGTCCCAAGTGACTGGAAAAAGCACAGATAACTCCTGTATATAAGAATGGTAAAACAATGGACCCACAAAATTACAGATCAGTATTGGCAACACCAGTCTGCTGAAGAATTCCTGAACATATTCTCAGTTGCAATATAATAAATTTCCTTGAGACAGAGAAGCTTCTGTCCACAAATCAGCATAGTTTCAGATTGCAACACTTACACGAAACTCAATTTACCCACTTCTCATGTCATACCCTGCGAACAATGGATTACGGGCAACAGGCAGATTCCATATTCTTAGATTTCCTAAAACCATTTGACACAGTACCACACTGTAGACTTTTAATGAAGATACAAGCATATGGTACACTGAGGTGACCAAAGTCATGGGATAGTGATATGCACATAATACAGATGGTTGCTGTATCCCAAAAATAAGGTATAAAAGGGCAGTGCATTGGCAGAGCTGTCATTTGTACTCAAGTGATACTTGTGGAAGGTTTCTGATGTGCTTATGGCTGCACAACATTAATTAACAGACTTTGAACACGGTATGGTAGTTGGAGCTAGATGCATGGGACATTCCATTACAGAAGTCATTCGGGAATTCAATATTCTGAGATTCACAGTGTCAACAGTGTGCCGAGAATACCAAACTTCAGGCATTACCTCTCACCACGGACAACACAGTGGCCAACAGCCTTCACTTAATGACCAAGAGCAGCTGCAGCATCTACATAGATTTGTCAGTGTTAACAGACAAGCAACACTGCACAATATAACAGCAGAAATCAATGTGGGATGTACGACAAACTTGTGGAAAGATTTTGGCATTAATGGGCTATGGCAGTAGATGATCAACGCAAGTGCCTTTGCTAACAGAATGACATGGCCTGCAGCGCCTCTCCTGGGCTCATGACCATATCAGTTGGACCCCAGATGACTGGAAGACCGTGAGCTGCTCAGGTAAGTCCCAATTTCAGCTGGTGAGAGATAATGGTAGGGTTTGAATTTGGTGCAGACCCCACAAAGTGAGGTACCCAAGTTGTCAGCAAGGCACTGTGCAAGCTGGTAGTGGCTCCATAATTGTGTTGGCTGTGTTTACATGGAATGGACTGGGTCCTCTGGTCCAACTGCACTGATTATTGGTTGGGTATAGTTATGTTCAGCTACTTGGAGACCATTTACAACCAAACAATGATGGAATTTTTATGGATGACAATGCGCCATGTCACAGGTCCACAATAGTTTGTGACTGGTTTGAAGAACATTCTAGACAGTTGAAGCGAATGATTTGACCCACCAGATAGCCCTGACATTTATGGGACATAATTCAGTGGTCAGTTCATGTGCAGAATCCAGCACCAGCAACATTTTAGCAATTATGATCCACTACAGAGGCAGCATGACTCAATATTTCTGCAGGGAATATCCAATGGCTTGTGGAGTCCATGCCATGTCGAGTTTCTGCACTACGGCTGGCAAAAGGAGGTCGGGCATGATATTGGGATGTACCTCATGACTTTTGTCACTTTAGTGTACGTTACCAGAGATAGTGTGAGGTACAGGAAGGTGACATCGTTAAGTGATTGTAAGTGGAAACAAAATTTAAAAAAAAAAATTCTAGGTGGTGTGATGAATGACAGCTAACTCTAAATGTAGAATGTAGAAAATTGTAAGTTAATGCAGATGAGTAGGAAAAGCAAATACATAATGTTCGAATACTTGACACAGTCACACTTATTAAATATCTAGGCTTAATGTTGCAAAGCGATATGAAATGGAACGAGCACAAAAGGACTGTAATAGGAAAGGTGAAGCGTTGACCTCTGTGTATTGGGGGAACTTTGGGAAAGTGTGGTTTCTCAGTAAAGGAGACCACATATAGGACACTAGTATGACCCATTCTTGAGTACCGCTTGAGTGTTTGCGATCAGCACCAGGACGGGTTAAAGGAAGATGCTGAAGAAATTCAGAGGCAGGCTGCTAGATTTACTACTGGTAGGTTCAAACAGTACACAAGTATGATGCGGATATTTTGGGAACTGAAGTAGAAATCACTGGATGGAAGGCAACATTCTTTTCATGGAACGCTCTTGAGTAAATTCAGAGAACTTGCATCTGAAGCTGACTGCAGGATGATTCTACTGCTGCCAATGTACATTTTGTGTACAGACCATGAAGATAAGAGAAATTAGGGCTCGTACAGAGGCATGTAGATAGTCATTTTTACCTCACTCTATTTGTGAGTGGAATAGGAAAGGAAATGACTAGTAGTGGTAAAGTGTATTGTTGATAAATCATTGTTTGGAGGCGCACTACTGCTTCTGGAACATGCACCTTTTTTTAGAAGAAGATTACAAATTTCTTTATTATTTTACAGTGGATGGAGCTTTTCTCTCTCATAAAACACACACAGTGAGAACCATATTTCTGTATGGATATTACTCATGGAAGCTACTCATTTAGTTGTGGATTATCTGAGGGAAGAAATCCGTAGAATGTTCACTTGATGTGTTAGTGAAAGAAGTGGTTGGAATACAGTTGTAAGTTGTAGCAGGACGTCTCCTTTATTTATTGATGGTGACTGGTTTTGGACTTATGTCCATTCTCAAACCATCCTATGGAAATAAAATCATAGCAGATGTACAACAGTAATACCAGCACAGCGAGAGTACGAGAATAATGCATGTTGTAGAAGGATACAAAGTTACGTACTGTCTTCACAAGTGACTGAATATAGTTTTTTATGCATGTGTGGAACAACCACACCAAACAATCCAACTGGTAATTCAGCTAACTTTAGCACACATCAGACAAGTTACAATGAGCAGTGCAAAGAGAACTAACGCTGGGGCTCACCAGTAGCTACCAAGTGACAACCCCTGAGAACACTAGTAGTGGTGTGCACATAGGACAAAATGTTTATTATCTAACACACTGTTCCAATACTGCAGTATTATAATTGCAAACTATAAAACAACAATTTAAACATATTGCT
The DNA here is from genome assembly GCF_023897955.1 of Schistocerca gregaria. Classification (NCBI taxonomy): domain Eukaryota; kingdom Metazoa; phylum Arthropoda; class Insecta; order Orthoptera; family Acrididae; genus Schistocerca; species Schistocerca gregaria. The sequence continues at coordinate 844,369,793 of NC_064931.1, forward strand.
ATAGAGATGACATGCTTCAAGTGACTCCCCAAGCATGAGTTGAGAAAATGTGTTTGACAGCTGGACAAGCAACAGTACAGTATGCTCATCAACTGGGAGCAGTGAGCATCTTATAGGCTTGACGCACCATGAGGAGTTCCCACCGGATGGTGATCAGTGCAGACTAAGTATGGGCTGGTCCTGTGAGTATCCATGGGCAGACTGATCCCATCATGGTAGATAGTGTGAATGGTCTTCAGGTATGCAAGTCACAATGATTTATACACTATGCACCCACAGTCTAGCCACAGAGCCCATAACCTATATGACAATGATAACCTTAACCAAGAACTTGAACATCTGATGTCGGTTTCCCAGAAAACGGCTACACAGAGAAGCAAAGTTGGAGAGCTCTATGTCCCACACTGACTGTACAACCAGAGGAAAGAGGAACCTCAGCAGAATGGGGAATGGCATTTATTCCGTTCTGTGGCACTTTAGTGGGAAAGAAAGGTCGAATTCTTCAAAAACATCAAGTGGAGACTGTGTTCCGCCCAAAGACGATCGAGGACTACGGAAATCCGAAATCTATCAGATCGCCTGCGAATGTGCCATGACTTACAAAGGTCAAACGGTGCACGTACTATCGAATATCATTATCATGAACATCAATGACATACCAGACTGCAGCAGCCTAACAAGTTGGCCGTTGCTGAACATTGCCTCTCGGAATTACACAGAATGATAGTTCTTACACAGATGTCCAAATACTGGGACTGAGTCATTAAAGAATTCATCGAGATTTAAGTACACAAACTACTGATCAACCGAGATAGCAGTTACATTCTTAGACCTGGGACCCTGCTTTGAATCTGATTAAAAGGAAAAAGAAGACAGCCCACCACAAGCTGACTTAGAGTACAGGCAGAAATACTAAGAACACACTGCCAGCACGTGCCCCTGAGTGGGGTCCAAGAACGGATTGGACGTTAGGTGCTCCGCACATGGGCGCAGACCGCATTCGGAAAACCTGGAAGGAGGGAGGGAGGAGATAAAACACCGATGCCGGCACCTCGGGAGTCAGTTCGACAGTGCACCTGATGATGGCAACATGGTCACTTGCCGAAATATTGTGCCCATTGGACACTTAACACCTTGCTGTTCACCCAAGAATTCTTTCATCATGAAGTACGCCAGGAGAAATTGAAGAATCACATCACATACCTTTACAGGGGGGAGATGTATCGCACCATGAAAAGACTTGACAAGCTGCGGCACACCAGAGAAGCCGTTTAGTGAGTGCATTTGCATTCCTCATAAGATGCCATGAAGAGTGTGTGGTGCTAAAATTCGAAAAGGTGGCGCATCACATTGACACAGCCAGTAGAATCAGGAAATGTGCCAGCCTTGCCGTGGCTCGTGAAAGAATAAGTTTCACTCACTTGTGCCTAGGCTTGACTAACAGAGAACTTCTGAAACTACATCTACAGCTGGCCTACCAGCTCATCTCCTGGATGTGGGAATGGATTGATGGTGTCACATGAGCCACAGGGGACTCTGCACAAAGAAAGGCCACTGCGCAACAGACCTCAAAATTTGAGCATTTATAGGAAGGACAACCTCTTGAGGCTCTCTGCAAGACTATCAGTAATCTCACAGCCAGGCAACTGGATGAAGATGCGCTCTCAGTTCTTAAGAGAGGACTCAACTTCACACCAACTCCTAAAGCAGCACCTATCAATGATATCATCAGTGCAGTGGACCAGGCAACTGTACGACTTCCACCTGAATCAGCTGAAGAAGTATGTCACGTAACATGTCAAGCTCTAATGCAAACTAAACCTGTGAAACCGAACATCTCTATCAGGGAGAGGGCGGCTATAAAGGAGCTACAAGAAGACAAAGATATTGTAGTCTTACAAGCCGACAAAGGCAACACAACTGTGATCTTGTCTCATCAGGATTACATTGAGGAAATGCATGGTTTGCTCGAAGTCAGTGCATATCAGAAGGTCAACACTGATCCTACCAAGAGAGTGGGGAGGAAGACCACAGCTCTTCTCAAAGAATCCAGCTTACCAGGCAATGTTTTAAAGAAGCTATGACAGAGAGCATGTGTTCGACCAAGACTTTACGGACTCTCAAAGGTACACAAAGAGAGAGTGCCTTTACGCCTAATTGTTAGCAAAACTGGTGCTCCGATGTACTCACTTGCAAAATACCCAATGGATATGCTTAGTCCTTATGTCGGAAAATGTCCACTTCGTATTCACGACTCAGTGGATTTTGTCGGGCATCTTAACAAGTTCAGACTTCATGATTCAAACATCCTTGTGAGTTTGGATGTTGTCTCTCTCTTCACAAGGGTGCCTACACAGGAATCCTTGGAACTTATTGGTCAGAAGTTTGATGCAGAGACAAGCAACCTTATTAGGCATGACCTGATGTCAACATATTTTCTCTTCAATGGTGGATATTACAAGCAGGCAGGAGGAGTATCCATGGAGAGTCCACTTTCACCAGTCATTGCCAACTTGTTCATGGAACATTTCGAGGAGGAAGCCCTGGATTCACCACAGTGGAAACCTATCTGTTTCTTCGACTATGGTGATGACACATGTCATATGGCCACATGGTACAGACAAGTTGAACAGTTTCCTCATACGTTTCAGTTCCATACACGAGAACATCAAGTTTACCATGGAAGTCAAAGTGAATGGAGTGCTCCATTTTCTGTATGCTCTGGTTAAAAGAAGAGCAGATGGCACATTGGGCCAGAGTGTGTACTGTAAGAAAATGCACACCGACGTTTATTTACATACAAACAGCTGCCACCATCCAGCCCAGAGGAACGGCATCCTCAAAACATCGGTTCACAGGGCTCGTACCCTGTCTGACAATGAGAGCCTTAACCGAGAACTTTTACATCTGAGATTGATTTTTCAGAAAATGGCTACACAAAGACACAAATTTAGAGAGCTCTGTCCCACATTGACTGTACAACCGGAGTACATAGAAGAGGAACCTCAGCAGTATGAGGGCACAGCATTTATTCTGTTCAGAGACGCTTTATTGGGAAAGATAGGTCGAATTATTCAAAAACATCAAGTGGAGACTGTCTTCCGCACACCAATTAAGACACAGGCACTGCTTGGTAATGTCAAGGACGATCTAGGACTACGGAAATCTGGAGTCTACCAGATTGCCTGTGAATGTGGCATGACTTACATTGGTCAAAAGGTGCATACTATCGAAGATTGTTGCCAAGAACATCAACGACATACCAGACTGCATCAGCCTACCATGTCGATGGTTGCTGAACATTGCCTCTTGGAACTACACAGAATTAATTATGATCAAAACAAGGCACTTACACAGACATCCAAATACTAGGACTGCATCATTAAAGAATCCACCGAGATTCGAGTACGGGAACTGCTGATCAATCAAGATAGCAGTTACATGCTTAGTAAGGTCTGAGAACCCGCTCTGAACCTGATTAAAAGGAGAAAGAAGACATCTCGCCATGAACTGACTTCAAGAACAGGCAGAGATACTAAAAAGACACCACCAGCACATGCCCCTGGGTGCAGTCCGTGAATGTAACAGATGCTCGACACACTGTACTTTGGTGCAGACCATGTTTGGAAAATCTGGAAGGGGGAGGGTTGGTTGGTTGGTTGGTTGTTTGTTTGGGGAAGGAGACCAGACAGCGTGGTCATCGGTCTCATCGGTGTACGGAAGGATGGGGAAGGAAGTTGGCCGTGCCCTTTCAGAGGAACCATCCCGGCATTTGCCTGCAGTGATTTAGGGAAATCACGGAAAACCTAAATCACGATGGCCGGAGAGGGGGGAGGGGCGGGGTGTAGGAGGAGATTGAAGCCTGGTGCTGGAACCTCAGCAGTCATCACCTGATGATGTCACTGTGGTCGCTTGCCAAAATATTGTGTCTGTTGGACACTAATGTCTGGCTGTTCACCTGTGAACTCTTTTTCATGAAGTACATTGAGAGAAACTGAAAAATCACTTCAACCTTTGTTTTGGGATAATTTTCTTTTGTCAGCAATCCCTCTTTCCTTGTTTAGTGATCAACTTTATTTGTTTATGGGTATCTTTGTTTAGTGATTTCTTTTGTTTGAGTATCATGTCCCCTTTCTTCTTTATTCACTGACCTCTTTTTGTTTGCTTATTGAGACCTCTCACTGTTTATAGGTGCTCTGTATACATTTAACTGTTGATCTTGGTCTTGATCCTGAATCTTTTCACTTTGCTAAGTTACACCCTTCTTGTGTTTACAAACATCTTTTCGGAGTCCAAATAGGATTCTCCTTATTTATTAGTTTCTTTCAAATTTTCTATGGTTTTTTCTGATGGCCATTTGTGAATCCAGTAGAATCCAAAGAACGCATGATTAAATTTTAATGTGATTTGGGGTTATACAGGTTCTGGAATTTAGTACACAGAGCTGTGACAATGCCTCTAACCCAGTTGGGCATTGAGTCAAACTCAGCCTGGATGACATATATGGCTACATCACTCCAGGCTGCTGCTTCAACTCCACGCCAGAATATATCCATTATAGTGGCTGGCAAGTGGTGGAGTGCTAGTCTCCCAGTAATCCATGACCAGATGTTTTCAATTGTTGTGTGATGTACAGAGTGTGCTGGCTAGGCCCACAGTTGATCTCCTTCCATGTCGAGACAGGTCAGCACTGCAGAGGCAATGGATAGTCTTGCATTATCTTGTTGAAAATGAGGACACGGGTATCTCAAAGAGAGGGTACACTCACCGACCTCAAGATGGCAGAAAGTAATACCTGCTGTCCAAATTACCTTCCATGTGAACCAGAGGTAATATGTACTCAATGGCATCCTATAAAATTACACCAGGTGCTCAGACCATATATTGACAATGAATGTAATGCCATAACACTTATTTTCCTCAGAGTGTTCGCACTCAAATTCTTACATCATGATGCTGTACGCAGAACTGGGACTCATATGAAATGATGTCCAGTGTTGTCATTGGGTGCTCCACTGTTGGTGCACCCTACTCTGCGGCTATGTCAAGGGTAACTGCAGCAATGGTCACTGTGTCAACAATCAGTGGTGATCCAGACATAATCACATTACCTGTGTGGATACTTGTCTTGCTGCAAACCAACACTATCAGAATTCAAGGTACACAACATAGCAGAGCAATCCTGCATGGCTGAGTGAACGTTACGTCCATCCTCTCAGGAACTACTTCGATAAGATCGTTGAGATGCTGCATAGTGTGGAGTAGGATTCTCATGAACCCATCACTTTCATATTCATAGGACAGTCTTGGGATCATGACCAAAGCAAACAGCCATATCGCATAATGACAAACCACAATCTTCAAAGACCACAGTCCTGCCATGGTCAAAATTCACATTTGGTGATAGACATTTCTCCTCATTACATGAGGCACAAACAACTAGCAATAAAGAGAGATTTCTAAATGAGAAACCCCCTGTGTAATCTTTCCCTATATGCAAAATGTAGATGGTGTTGGTTGCTCCTCTCTACTCTACACAACTGCACTGAAAGGCTTACCATTGGCATACTCGAACTTGCAATACACTCCAAGCCAGTTTGACGTATGTTGCATGCTGCCACCTTGGTGCAGCAGTTTTAATGGTCAACAGTGTACATGCTTTCTTCTCTACATTTGTTTTGTATTGTCTTCGGGCACTAAAACAACTATGGGCATATGCGCCCACATCAGACTTGTAGAATACAAAGACAAAAGGAGGAGCTAGAAGTGACTACATGTTAAACCCAATCGATGGATGGAAGGACAGCTAAAATCAGGTACTTGGAGAAACGTGTATAAAATGTACCATAGAGAAATAGAGAAACAGAGATCCTGAAGTAAAGATTAAATGTCCTTTGACATGTTGCTACAATGGATAAATTGCAAATTGTTGCTCATGTCGGCACCAATGACTCCTGCCATCTGGGTTCAGAGATCATCCTCAGTTCATACAGGCGGTTAGCGGAGTTGGTGAAGGCGGAAAGCCTCACTCGCGGGGTGGAATCTGAGCTAATTATTTGTAGTATCGTTCTCAGAACAGATCGTGGTCCTCTGGTTTGGAGCCGAGTGGAAGGCTTAAACCAGAGGCTCAGACTATTCTGCGGAGATCTGGGGCGCAAATTTCTCGACCTCCGCTATCGGGTGGAGAAATGTAGGGTCCCCATGAATAGGTCAGGCGTGCACTACACGCAGGAAGTGGCTACAAGGGTAGCGGAGTATGTGTGGAGTGCACATGTGGGTTTTTTAGATTAGAGAATTCCCTCCCTAGGCCCGACAAGATGCCTCCTGAGACGCGGCAAGGTAGGAGTAGGCAAAATGCAACAGGAAATAACAATATTAATCTGCTGATAGTAAACTGCAGGAGCGTCTATAGAAAGGTTCCAGAACTGCTCTCACTAATAAACGGTCACAATGTCCACATAGTACTAGGGACACAAAGTTGGCTGAAACCAGATGTCAACAGTAATGAAATTCTAAACTCAGATTGGAATGTATACCAAAGAGACAGGCTGGGCAGTGAAGGGGGAGGCGTGTTTATAACAATAAGAAGTGAAATAGTATGGAAAGAAATTGACGGAGATATGAAATGTGAAATAATTTGGGTGAAGGTCACAGTTAAAGCAGGCTCAGGCATGGTAATTGGATGTCTCTATAGGCCCCCTGGCTCAGCAGCTGTTGTGGCTGAGCACCTGAAGGATAATTTGGAAAATATTTCGAGTAGATTTCCCCACCATGTTATAGCTCTGGGTGGAGATTTTAATTTGCCAGATATAGACTGGGAAACTCAAACGTTCACAACAGTTGGCAGGGACAAACAATCCAGTGAATTTTTTTAAAGTGCTGTATCTGAAAACTACCTTGAGCTGTTAAACAGAAAACCGACTCGTGGCGATAACATAGTAGACCTTCTGGTGACAAACAGACCCGAACTATTTGAAACAGTTAATGCAAAACAGGGAATCAGCGATCATAAAGCGATTACTGCATCAATGATTTCAGCCAAAGCAGATTTCAGAGTACCTGATGGCTCAACACAAAAGTTTTGTCTCAAGTACAGATAGTGTTGAGGATCAGTGGACAAAGTTCAAAACCATCGTACAATATGTGTTAGATGAGTATGTGCCAAGCAAGATCGTAAGAGATGGAAAAGAGCCACTGTGGTAGAACAACCGAGTTAGAAAACTGCTGCGGAAGCAAAGGGAATTTCACAGCAAACATAAACATAGCCAAAGCCTTGCACACAAACAAAAACTACGCGAAGCGAAACGTAGTGTGAGCAGGGCTATGCGAGAGGCGTTCAATGAATTCGAAAGTAAAGTTCTATGTACTGACTTGGCAGAAAATCTTAAGAAATTTTAGTCTATGTCAAAGCGGTACGTGGATCAAAACAAAATGTCCATACACTCTGTGACCAAAATGGTAATGAAACAGAGGATGACAGACTAAAGGCTGAAATACTAAAGGTCTTTTTCCAAAGCTGTTTCACAGAGGAAGACTGCACTGTAGGTCCTTCTCTAGATTGTCACACAGATGACAAAATTGTAGATATCGAAATAGACTAAAGAGGGATAAAAAAAAAAAAACAATTAAAATCACTCAAAAGAGGAAAGGCTGCTGGACTTGATGGGATACCAGTTTGATTTTACATAGAGTATGCGAAGGAACTTGCCCCCCTTCTAGCGGTGTACCATAGGTCTGTAGGAGAGCGTAGCGTTCCAAAGGATTGGAGAAGGGCACAGGTCATCCCCATTTTCAAGAAGGGACATCGAACAGATGTGCAGAACTATAGACCTATATCTATAACGTCTATCAGTTGTAGAATTTTGGAACACTTATTATGTTCGAGTATAATGACTTTTCTGGAGACTAGAAATCTACTCTGTAGGAATCAGCATGGCTTTCGAAAAAGACGATCGTGTGAAACACAGCTCGCGCTATTCGTCCACGAGACTCAGAGGGCCATAGACACGGGTTCCCAAGTTGATGCCGTGTTTCTTGACTTCCGCAAGGTGTTCAATACAGTTCCCCATAGTTGTTTAATGAACAAAGTAAGAGAATATGGACCATCAGACCAATTGTGTGATTGGATTGAATAGTTACTAGATCACAGAACACAGCATGTCATTCTCAATGGAGAGAAGTCTTCCAAAGTAAGAGCGATTTCAGGTTTGCCGCAGGGGAGTGTCGTAGGACCGTTGCTATTCACAATATACATAAATGACCTTGTGGATGACATCGGAAGTTCACTGAGGCTTTTTGCGGATGATGCTGAGGTATATCGAGAGATTGTAACAATGGAAAATTGAACTGAAATGCAGGAGGATCTGCAGCGAATTGACGCATGGTGCAGGGAATGGCAATTCAATCTCAATGTAGACAAGTGTAATGTGCTGCGAACACATTGAAAGAAAGATCCCTTATCATTTAGCTACAATATAGCAGGTCAGCAAATGGAAGCAGTTAATTCCATAAATTATCTGGGAGTAGGCCTTAGGAGTGATTTAAAATGGAGTGATCATATAAAGTTGATCGTCTGTATAGCAGATGCCACACTGAGATTCATTGGAAGAATCCTAAGGAAATGCAATCCAAAAACAAAGGAAGTAGGTTACAGTACACCTGTTTGTCCACTGCTTGAATACTGCTCAGCAGTGTGGGATCCATACCAGATAGGGTTGATAGAAGAGATAGAGAAGATCCAACGGAGAGCAGCGCTCTTTGTTACAGGATCATTTAGTAATCACGAAAGTGTTATGGAGATGATAGATAAACTCCAGTGGAAGACTCTGCAGGAGAGACGCTCAGTAGCTCGGTACAGGGTTCTGTTGAAGTTTCGAGAACATAGGAGTCAATCAGGAGTCAAGCAGTATATTGCTCCCTCCTATGTATATCTCACGAAGAGACCATGAGGATAAAATCAGAGAGATTAGAGGCCACACAGGCATACCGAAAATCCTTCTTTCCACGAACAATTTGAGACTGGAATAGAAGGGCGATCCGATAGAGGTACTCCAGGTACCCTCCGCGACACACCATCAGGTGGCTTGCGGAGTATGGATGTAGATGTAAATGTAGATGTAGAACATCTGAATGTTAACATCATCCAGCCCTGGGGTACAGGATCGGGATGAACTGAGAGCATGATCTAGCTCCGTCACAGTGAAGGTGGCATTGCAGCACTCACTATTATGAGAAGAGAAGGGTATCATCCGAGCCTCCTCCAGTCATTCCCAGTGGAGGAAAGCAGGGTGGTAGTGGGAGGAGCTAGAAATCCCCACTAAGAACATGACAATACTGTGCATGCAACTGTTTATAATGTTGCAGTTTGCCATTGTAGGATGATGGTTAAAGAAAGGAGAGCACATTTCCATGCACAAATTGTGTTGTGGCACACCTCAGTCCACCAAGGGGCCGGGTCATGGCGAGTAAAGAGGATGTGGGAGGAACAAAACGTTCTGTGGTGGTAAGGATAATATTTGTAAGATATTCTACATGGTCATCACAACTGGGGAAATTTGGTTTAACAAAGGCCACCAGTTTTGTAAAATTGCCCAGTGTCAGGTTAGCATTCCCATCTCCTCCTCCAGCTATGCAACAAGCCAGGGTAAAGCTGCCAGTTGGCCTTAGAAAGCTGTCATTTGGGTGTGCACTTAGGTGGCATAGGAGTCAGCAAATGGATAGCACACAGGAAATGGTCGCTCGAGTACATATCAGAAAGAACAGACCACTAGAGACAATGGGTACGTGAGGCAGTGCAGAAGGAGAGGTTCAAGTGGGAATTTGTGTGTTTGTGTGTTTGTGTGTGTGTGTGTGTGTGTGTGTGTGTGTGTGAAGGAACATGGGTGCTCCCATGTTAAGGCAGATGAGATTGAAGAGGTCAGCCAAGAGGTCACCTCTCTGACAGGTTCTGGGAGAACCCCAAAGGGGATGGTGCACATTAATGTCACCAAGCAGCACATAGGGGTTAGGGAGTTGCCCAATAAGCTGGAGGATGTCTGCCCAGGTGACACCGAAATGACGGAGGGATTTAAATGGTACAAAGGGAAAAGATCAAGTCAGGAAGGAAAATGTGGACTGTAACAGCTTGAAGCCGGTAGTAAGGGAACTAGGTTGACTATGAACATCATCTCGGCTGAGCAGCATGACTCCCACATGAGATGGAATGCCGTCCTCGGGGGGAGGAAGATGAGAGGGGGAGGGGGGGGGGGGGAGGTCAAAGTGGACCAGGAAGAAATGCAGCAGCTCAAAGCAGTCATGAGGGCACAATTTTGCTTCCTGGAGGCAGAGAACATGCGTACACTGCAGTTCTAAGAGCAGTCGTAACCCCTCTTTGTTGGATCGAAGGCCATGAACATTTCATTGGAGGAGAATCATGACAAGGAAAGGGGAGGATGGATAAAATGAAGGTGTGTCACCTCAGTTGCTGCTGTGTGCCAAGCCTTCGAAGACACTGCTACAGGGCAGAGAGACTGGAGGCTTCTGCTCCACGAAATCTACAGAGGCGTCAGCATTCTTCTTCTATCAGTCTGCAGAGTCCAAGGCAGAAAAACGGTTGGCAGTGCGCGCAGGTGATGCAGAGGTCAGCTGGGCGAGTATATCACGTGCCAATACCGTCAAGGAGGATCTTCGAGTCAGTGAAGGACATGACCGTTTCCCTTTGTTTGACTTCTTGGAGCCTTTCTGGTTGGCAGAGGAAGACTCAGATGTTTGTTGATGGAGGGACATAGAAAGTCTTCATGTGAGTATTACTTCTGTCTTTTCTGTCCTGCTGATTGTGTAGTAGGTGATTTCGCCTTCGCCCCACGAGGCGAAAGTTTGGTGACTTGTTGCACAGATGGAGGAGGAGATGGGGATGCTACCATGACACTGGGAGATTTTACAACTCTGGTGCTGAATCTGAGTCTGCATGTCTGCATGGTGATGTCCTTCATGGAGTGAGAAGCACCAAGAACAGTATTGAAAGTGGCAGATGGTAGAACATAGGGTTTCTGACTATTCAACAACTTGTGAATGAACAGGAAAGGAACTTTTTCCTTCACCTGGATCTCCTGGACAGCCCACTCCTCAAGACACATGGGAAAATCTTGGAATGGGACGGCATGGTTGCCATTGCAGCTGATACAGTGGAGAGAACAAGATGGACAATCGCCCTCGTGAGCATCCCTACTACAGGTTACACATTTGGCCGAGTATTGATTGAAAAATCGAGTGTGCGACACTGGTAGCAGCACATCGGGTTTGGAATGTATGGTCAGACTGTGATAACTTCATAACCTGCTTTAATCTCTGACGGAAGCACCTTCCTATCAAAAGTGAGAAGAGTGTGTGTGGTCACTAAGGATGCATCTACCTTTTTCATCGCCCGATGGACTGCAGGGACACCCTGATTAGAGAGGTACATTTGGAAATCTGCCTCAGTCAGACCATCGAGCAGCCTAGTGTAAATAACACCACAGGAAAAATTCAGCGTTTGATGGACCTCAACACTAACAGCATAGTCATGGAGGAGCAAAGCAGCAAACAGTCGCTGTGCTTGAGAATCAAAAGTAGTCTCCAAAAGCAAAGTGTCATTGTGTAACTGAGAGCAGGATTTCGCAGGACCAGCAATTGCATCAACAACTTTCTGAATAATAAACGGATTTGCCGCAGCAAAGGACTGACCATCTTAAGTACGTGAAACCACAAGGAACTGAGGTGCAGCTGTGAGGGTCTTTGAATCGTTAGCCTCATTCCATTTAAGTTTGGTAGACATTGACTGTGAAGATGATAATTGGCTCATTGTGAGAAAAACCCCATGATTCCCAGTGTGTCTGGTGGCGTGTTCCTTCCAACTGGGGGCTCCCCTCAGAAGGGGGCACACCCACCTTAGGTGATTGTTCACACCTTAGGTCACGCCTCCCCAACACCTGACAGAGGGACCAATTGGCAATTTGGGAAGGTAGCAGCTCAGCTAATCATCCTCACAGTGTGTCGTTTCATGTATACAAAACATTCTTGTACTTGATTTTCCTTAGTTCTTAAGAACAAAAGCAAGATGAGGGCTCAATATCCTGCTGACGATGTCACTGCAGATAGAGTACAGGCTCTGACTGGGGAGGGATTGAGATGAAAATCTGTCATGTCCTTTAAAAAAACACACACACACACAGTATTTTGCTTAAGTGATTTAGGGAAGTGGAATGTGAACCACTGTCCTCCTGAATACAAATTCAGTGTATTATCACTGCCACCACCTTGCTCTGTGTAATCATATGAAGAGTAATGGAGCTATCTGAAGGAGAACACTTATCCCAGTATGTATATGTACAGCTGCTAAAAATAAATATTAAAAAACATCCAGAGTGAGAAAAGAATTTTCTTAGTCATGGTGGCAGATGTAGAAGGGGGGGGGGGGGGGGTGGAGGTGCAGGTGGCACGTGCTGTATGTTGCTGCAGACAACAATCAAGTTCATTCAGCTACTGTACACAGCCAATAAAGTGTGACAACACTGCAGTCTGGAGGAGAGCACTTGTCACAGTTTAGCATAACAGTGGGAGATAAAATATCATTGGCTACAGTTGGTTGGTGGGGATGGATGATCACGACAGTTCATTCAAAACCAAGCCACCTTCTAACAAGATGTGCACTAGAACAGCATTTAAAAGAGGGGAGGGGGGGGGGGGAGGGCAACTGCATTTGGGACAAATGGAATACATTATCTTTATAACTACAAAATGAAACAGAAGTGCCATGATCCGAGAATACATCTTCAATGTTATTAACAAATTAAACTGAAACTTGAGCAATTCTAGTAACAGCCATCAAGATTCTTTCCCAGTTCCCACACATAAATATGTATCCAACTACAGCAATCCATTTCACTTACTTCTTTTGTAGATGCTGTCATTACTATTAGATGTGGAGGAATCATGCCGGTGCAACTACCAGGACGATAAGACAGATATTCTTCCTTTAGTCTTGAGTCTTTAGACGCATTCATATTTTCACATTGTTGGGCCTGGAAAATATTTCATTTGCCATACATGAAAAATATGATTGTATATTCTGTAAACACATAAAGGAACAGACAGATACCACATACCTCTGATGAGAGTCTCGTCCCACTCAAATATGTGGACGCTTCATCAGACTGGCTGACATAAGAATGCAGTGACTGACTTATTTCCAAGTCTTTTTCTGCACTAGTCGTAGGAATATTTTGTCCTTCCTAGAAAATAATAGTACTCTGATATCACCACAAATATGGAACTTTCTCACAATGCAGATACTATCTAACCAGTAACATTTACAATTCAGAAAGATAAAAGTCAGCCCTTACATTCAGGAGGTGCCACTGTAATATTTCTGGCTTTGCAGCCATCACATTCAGCTACAAGAAGCTCTTTTAGAGCAGTTGGGAAGGCAGCTGTGGCAAGATGACATAATGTAGTGTGAGGTACAAATGACAGATGGTTTATTCAGTACAGGTATCGTGAGAAAGACTGCATAAATTGTGGTCCTTCTCCATGATTGGCTACTGCATTCGGTAGTTGCACGCCAAGGTGATAATCTTCTGTTAATATTACACAAACTAAACAGTGTATTGCTTACGTGTCATATTTAAAGCATCTCTCAATAGCGTGCTATCATTCCATTACTTTTCAAGTATTAATAACCAGTAGAATTATAAACAATTGCAAAAAAAGACAGATGAAGCACTTCGGTGATCTTCAGATTGTGCATAACTTGGATGGCGGGCAAAGTGGTTGAGCCATAAGGTCACAGTAAGTTGAGGAGTCTCAGAGGACGGACATGTTGTCCACCGCAGTATCGGTTAAGACTTAATTTGCAATGTCTAGTTTGTAACTGTGAGAGCTGGTTAGGAATCCTCGGAGGACAGACATGCTGTCTGCCATGGTCACTGTTAGTTCAGACTTTATTAGCATTGTATGGTTATTTGAACATATAGTTGAGAACAGTGTGATACTAATTGCGGAAATATGTAGTTCATTAATTTGTTGAAACATATAAATCATTTGTGACTCTAATGTGCAGTTTCTCATGTGGCATCCCATATAAACATACCGGTTGGAAATTTAATCATTTCTAAAACAGTTCCTCGCTAAGAGTTTCTTAAAGTCTCCAGATAAGAGATTCGTGACCTACGTGCTGTCTTCTGCACAGGGGATAACAACTATAGAAGACCACAGGTAGGTGAACATGTACTGGAACTTATGCATGCCACTAAAGGAGGTGGAAGCAAATAGGCACCTCACGTATACTGATATCTTAGTACAAACAAGATCAGTGACACGTCATCTGTGGTAACATGGAGGAGGTACGAAAGAGAGAAATATTTTTGAGGGAAAGGGTTTATCATAACCCCCCCCCCCCACACTCTCTCTCTCTCTCTCTCTCTCTCTCTCTCTCTCTCTCTCTCTCTCTCTCTCTCTATCTCTCTCTCAACTTGTAATAGCACTCCCAAATCACAGCACTCATAGCTCGCAGAAGAAAAAAGCAGGAAGAGGAAATGGTTCAGGAAGGGGAATGCCTCTTTTCTGGAGATGATATCTATCTATTATTTTCGAAAGATACATGTGTTGTGATTGTTTTTATGAGTTTGTATCAGAAGTACTCCAAATGTGTGAGAGATTAATTGTGTAACTGGAATTTATCAGATTTCTTTTAGTACGCATGTGGATGACATCACACTTTTCATTATTTGGAGTCAACTGCTACTTTTCACACAATACAGATATCTTGTGTAAATCATTTCCAAATTGGTTTTGATCGTCTGATGACTTTACAAGATGGTAAATGACTGCAAGTCACTTGGCGGTGGAGTATTTGTTACTCTCAGAAGTAGTTTAACTTGTTGCGAAATTGAAGTAGATACTTCCTGTGAGTTAGTAGGGGCAGGGGTCCTTACTGGCAACCAGAATAAAATAATACTTGGATCCTTTTACCGACTTCCCAATTCAGAGGATACAGTTGCTGAGAGGTTCAAAGAAAACTTGAGTTTGATTTCAAACACATACCCAACTCATACGATGATAGTAGACTTTAATTTACCCTCGATATGGTGGGGAAAATACATGTTTAATTCCAGAGGTATGCAAAAAATATCATCTGAAATCGTGCTAAATGCATTCTCTGACAATTATTTCGAGCAGTTTGTTCATGAACCCACACGAATAGTAAACAGTTGTGAAAACACACTTGACCTCTTAGCAACAACTTAATAATGTGATGCGAATACATAGAAAGATAGGTCCCTTATCATTTAGCTACAAAATAGCAGGTCAGCAACTGGAAGCAGTTAATTCCATAAATTATCTGGGAGTACGCATTAGGAGTGATTTAAAATGGAATGATCATATAAAGTTGATCGTCGGTAAAGCAGATGCCAGACTGAGATTCATTGGAAGAATCCTAAGGAAATGCAATCCAAAAACAAAGGAAGTAGGTTACAGTACACTTGTTCGCCCAATGCTTGAATACTGCTCAGCAGTGTGGGATCCGCACCAGGTAGGGTTGATAGAAGAGATAGAGAAGATCCAACGGAGAGCAGCGCGCTTCGTTACAGGATCATTTAGTAATTGCGAAAGCGTTACGGAGATGATAGATAAACTCCAGTGGAAGACTCTGCAGGAGAGATGCTCAGTAGCTCGGTACGGGCTTTTGTTAAAGTTTCGAGAACATACCTTCACCGAAGAGTCAAGCAGTATATTGCTCCCTCCTACGTATATCTCGCGAAGAGACCATGAGGATAAAATCAGAGAGATTAGAGCCCACACAGAAGCATACCGACAATCCTTCTTTCCACGTACAATACGAGACTGGAATAGAAGGGAGAACCGATAGAGGTACTCAGGGTACCCTCCGCCACACACCGTCAGGTGGCGTACGGATGTAGATGTAGATGTAGATGTAGATAATGAGCATCAAAACCAATTCAGGGATTAGTGGACACAGACTTGTGGTAGTGAGACTAAATATTGTCATCCCCAAATCCCAGAAAAATAAGCGAAAAATATACCTATTCAAAAAAGCAGACAAAAAATCACTTGACACCTTCCTGAGAGACAATCTCCACTCATTCCAAATTAATAATATAAGTGTTGACCAGATGTGGCTTAAATTCAAAGAAATAGTATCGGCAGCAGTTGAGAGATTTATACCAAATAAATTAATGAACAATGGGGCTAATCCTTGGTACACAAAACGGGTTAGAACACTGTTGCAGAACATGCCAAATTTAAACAGATGCAAAATCCCCAAGATTGGTGATCTTTTACAGAAGCTTGAAATTTAGTGCAGCCTTCACTGTGAGCTGCCTATAACAGTTTCCACAACGACACTTTGTCTCAAAACCTGGCAAAAAAATCCAAAGAGATTCCGGTCATATGTGAAGTATGTTAGCGGCAAGAAACAATCAATGCCTTCTCTACATGATAGCAATGGAGATACTATCGAAGACAGTGCTGCCAAAGTAGATTACTAAACACAGCCTTCCGAAATGCCTTCACAAAAGAATACCAAGTAAATATTCCAGAATTCGAATTGAGGACAGCTGCCAACGTGAGTAACGTAGAAGTAAATATCCTCAGAGCAGCGAAGCAACTTAAATCACTGTGTACCAATTAGGTTCCTTTCAGAGTATGCTGATGCATTAGCTCCATACTTAACAATCATATACAACCGTTCGCTCGGTGAAAGATCCATACCCAAAGACTGGAAAGTTGCACAGGTCACACCAATATTCAAGAAACGCAGTAGGAGTAATCCACTAAATTATAGGCCCATATTGTCAACATTGATATGTAGAAAGATTTTAGAACATATATTGTGTTCGAACATTATGAATTACCTCGAAGAAAATGCTCTATTGACACACAGTCAACATGGGTTTCAAAAACATCGTTCCTGTGAAACACACCTAGCTCTTATTCACATGAAGTGAAAAGTTGAGTGCTATTGACAAGAGATTTCAGATTGATTGCGTATTTCTGGATTTCCGGAAGGCTTTTGACACTGTACCACACAAGCAGCTCGTAGTGAAACTGTGTGCTTATGGAATATCGTCTCAGTTACGTGACTGGATTTATGATTTCCTGTCATTCAGGTCACAGTTCATAGTAACTGGCGCAAAGTCATCGAGTAAAACAGAAGTGATTTCTGGCGTTCCCCAAGGTAGTGTTAGAGGCCCTTTGCTGTTCCTTCTCTATATAAATGATTTGGGAGACAATCTGAGCAGCCGTCTTCAGTTGTTTGCAGATGATGTTGTCTTTATCGACTAATGAAGTCATCAGAAGATCAAAACAAATTGCAAAACTATTTAGAAAAAATATCTGAATGGTGTGAAAAGTGGCAGTTGACCCTAAATAACGAAAAGTGTGAGGTCATTCACATTAGTGCTAAAAGGAACTCAGTAACCTTTGGTTACACGATGAATCAGTCTAACCTAAAAGCCGTAAATGCAACTAAATACCTAGGTATTACAGTTACGAACAACTTAAATTGAGAGGAACACATAGAAAATGTTATGGGTAAGGCTAACCAAAGACTGCGTTTATTGGCAGAACACTTAGGAAATGTAACAGACCTACTAAGAAGACTGCCTACACAATGCTTGTCTGTCCACTTTTAGAATACTGCTGCGCAGTGTGGGATCCTTACCAAATAGGACTGACAGAGTACATCAAAAAAGTTCAAAGAAAGGCAGTATATTTTGTATTATTGCGAAATATGGGAGAGTGTGTCACAGAAATGATACAGCATTTGGGCTGGAAATCGTTAAAAGAAAGGCGTTTTTCGTTGTGACGGAATCTTCTCATGAAATTCCAATTACCAACTTTCTCCTCCGAATGCAAAAATATTTTGTCTACACTGACCTACACAGGGAGGAATGATCACCACAATAAAATAAAACAGAGCTTGTACAGAAAGATATAGGTGTTCATTCTTTCCGCACGCTATACGAGATTGGAATAATAGAGTATTGTGAAGGTGGTTCGATGAACCCTCTGCCAGGCACTTAAATGTGATTTGCAGAGTATCGATGTAGATGTCACCTACATCATTTACGTAGGTCAGAAACAGCAGAGGACCTATAGCATTTCCTTCCAGAATGTCAGATATTACTTCTGTTTTACTCAATGGCTTTCTGTCAGTTACTACTAACTCTGCAGCACAAGATCCCCCTGCTGCCAACATACATTTCATGTAAGGACCACGAAGATAAGGTACAAGAAATTAGTGCTCACCTGGAAGCTATCTGTGAGTGGAACAGTAAAAGAAACGACTAGTGGCAAAGGGTACCCTCCACCATGCACCGTATTGTGGCTTGCGGATTATGTATGTAGATGTAGAAGCAATTTGATTAGAAGATGCTTCTGAGGAACAGTGTCAAAAGCCTTCTGCAAATCAAACATATGTAATCAATTTGATATTCCCTGTTGACTGTACTCATTAATTCACCAGAATACAAAACCAGTTGTGTTTCACAAGAACAATATTTTCTGAATTGATGATGAATATTTGTTATTAAATCATTTCTTTGAGGTAATTCCAAATGCTCAAACACAGTATATGTGTTTCAAAATACTACTGCAAATCGATGTTAGTGATATGGGTCTGTAATTCAGAGAATTACTCACCATCTTGGGTACTGGTGTGACTTGTGCAACTTTCCAGTCTTTATGTACAGATCTTTGGAAGTGTGAGCAGTTGTATGTGATTGCTAAGTATGGAGCTACTGTATCAGCATACTCTGAAAGGAACCCTTTCCGATTGGTACACAATCTAGACCAGAGCCTTGCTTTTATTAAGTGATTTGAGCTGCTTAGCTTCACTGAAGATACATACTTCTAACTTCTAACTAGGGAAACTCCCTCAGATTTAACGGTCAGAGGGCCCAGTGGACAACCCGTCAAAAACTGAATACCGATCAAGCATGAAAACAGGAAGCAGGTATACTGAACTGTGCAAAAAAAGGCAAAATAAAATATCTGAACAGTCCACGTATAAGTATTGCAACATAAAGCAATAGCAAACTGACATAGCGCAGTGTTAAAGTGGTCGTTGTGTTGGACTAAAAAGCAGGCAGACCATGATCGAAGCTCCCTCATGCCAACATATATGTTTTTGAAGTTGCATTCCATTTTGGAAGTTATGAGTCTTGAATGCCTTTGTTGTAACATAGTTCACACCTGTTTATTTCACGTTTTCATTTCTGTGAGACATCAAAGTGGTATCTCACCTACTCCTACAATTCACGACATTTAGTTGTGATAATAATGTATGCTTACCAAGACTCCTATTTTGTAACCAATGCATAATATGACAACTGCCAAGATGACAGAAAGAGAACAAACATTTCAATGACCAGACAGATGGTTCATAATGTTGGGGAGAAAATAAAAATAATTGACACACAGTAGTTTTGAACCTGGCTCATCTGCTTTGCAGCCCAACACTGTGACTACTTAACCATGAAGCTGTTATTCTTTTACTTCACTTGCTGTTGCACTTGATAAGCTTGGACTGTTCATTGTTCCTATTTTGCTTTTTTTTTTTTTTCAAACTTCAGTATGCCTTCTTCCTGCTTTCATGACTGATCTGCGTTCAGTTTTGGACGGACTATCCACTGGGTCCTCTTACACTAAATCTGAGGGGGCTGTGATGGGGATTTTCTCTTATAAGTTCCTCAAGTACTCAGTTGTTCTAGATTCAAATTCTGGAGTATTTAACACATCTGTTGAATGAATTTCAGAAAACCATGTTTACTAACTCTGCTTTAGTGGCACTGTTGTAAGTGATATAACCATTGTTATTGCATGGCAAAGGTATTGATTGCGTCTTACTGCTTGTGTACTTTACATATGATTAGAATCTCTTTCGGTTTTCTATCAGATTTCAAGACAGTTTTTTACTGTGGAAATTTAAGGTACTCAGTCTCACTACAACAGCCATGTGGACCATAATCCCTGTACCCATTATGATACTCCCTAATTTCTCAGGACTACCAATTTTACAGACTATAAGGTGCACTTTTCAACTCTGATTAATTGCCTCCACACGTAAGGTCCATCTATACTTAAAATAAATATAAAAATGTCAAGTGTTTGATTTAAAATTCTCAACAGTCTTAAAAATTCAATGCCACAGGAAACCTATTTCTATCTGGCAACATTGGATTCAACCAGTAGTAAAAGTGCACCAATGTGACAAACATGAGTTGTTGGGATTCACACAGTCTAGCCTCCCACCCCGCCATCACAAACCCAGAACACTGTCTAGCCTATGATGCGACATTGCAGTCTACGGTGCCAGTGAACTTTAACTGAAAGTGATTTGTCTTATTAGTAACAGTACAAAATTTTTATTAGAAGCTAGTTTCATAATGGAAAAAAATAAAAGGTATTCATAAATAAAAGTTATTCATACGATGTGGGTGATAAACTGAAGATTCTTTACTTGTGCTAGTTTTGTAGTCATTTGAAAAATTCCAAGAAAAAGGAACTAGACGGGGAAATACAGAGCTTGCTGTTACTCTAGGAGAACGACTTCACAACTGAAACCTCTTGATGTATCAATAAATAAACTATTATGTGTATATGACAGAGGAATGGGACGAATGGATGATGGATGAAACCTAACATGAACTCATGTTGAAGGGAGCTTTAAAATGACCTACAATCAAACAAGTGTGTCAGTGGATAAAACAGTCGCAGTCTAGAGTGAGAAAAGACATTATTGTTAAATCTTTCAAGAATTGTGGCATAAGTACTGCTCTCGATGGCAGTGAAGACAATCTTATATAATGAGAGGACACCAATGAGGAGGAGGAGGAGGAGGAGGAGGAGGAAGAGGAAGAGGAAGAGGAAGAGGAAGAGGAAGAGGAAGAGGAAGAGGAAGAGGAAGAAGAAGAAGAAGAAGAAGAAAATTGAACGGATGATTTTCAGGGATCTTGAAGACCAGTTCGGTTTTATAAACAAAGTTTTTTTTGTCTTGGGTTGCAATCTAATAATAAAATGGTAAAAAGTTTGTCTTTTTGCCAACATACTGAGGATAGATTGAAGTCACCACCAACTATAATTGTATGAGTGGGGATTCAGTTTGGAATAAGACTCTTTGAACTGTTTAGCAACTGTATCACCTGAGCCAAGAGGTCGGTAAAACAAGCCAATTATTAATTTATTCCAGTTGTTAGCTTAACTTCAACTCATACTAACTCAAAGGAACTATCTACTTCAATTTCACTAAAAGGTAAACTACTTCTTACAGCAATAAACACTCCACCGCCAACTGTATTTAATATATCCTTTCTGGGCATGGTTAAAGTCCTTTCAAATAATTTTGGCTGAACTGATTTCTGGCTTTAGCCAGCTTTCCATACCTATAACGATTTGAGCTTCAGTGCTTTCTATTAGTTTTCAAAGTTCTGGTTCTTTCCCAATAAAGGTACAATAATTTACAACTACAATACCGATAGATGCTAGGTCTACCTTCCTGTGTTTGCGCTGCAGCCTTTTAGACTGACGCCCTTTCTGTAGTTTCCCAAAACCCTCTAATCTAAAAAACTGGCCAGTCCACTCCACACAATCCCTGCTACCTGTGTAGCCACTTCCTGTGTGTAGTAGACTCCCAGCTATAAAGTGGAACCTGGAAACCACCACCTGATGGCCTAAGTTGAGGAATCTACAGCCTACTCAGTCACAGAACTGCCCGAGTCTCTGATTCCTACCCTCCATTCAGCTCTGCACTAAAGGATCAAAGTCAGTTCTGTCTATGAGGCTGCAGAAGGTTAACTCCATTTTCATCTCACAAGCAAGACTGGTAGTCTGGTTGGTAGCAACATGAGCCACCACTTGCAGTTGATTACAACCTGTACTCCTCATGGCATCCAAAAGTACTCTTTCCACATCTGTAATGACTATAAAATTAAACATCTTTCTGTAGTGGGTAACATTGAAAACTTTCACAAAAAAAATACTGGTGACTGGTGTGTCTTCACTCGTGACGTGCATAATTTCAGAAAGTGCGTGTCCATACAGTTCACAGGCCTGTGTCAGCCCACGGTACGGCTCTGGTGAGCTGCCAAAGAAGTGGCATTATTTAAGCAGTCACAAAAGCATGCTCGGTCTATTCTTTAAGCTGTATAACTGTTGTCCAGTCAATGTGTTCAGTGCTCTGCACAGCCTGTATCTTACGTGTTGCTCTCTAAAGTACTATGTTCCATAAATCGAGTTTGTAATAAACTTGGCCAACTGTGCAATAAGTCAACGCCGATGTCTTATCTCACCTTCCAATTGGGCTGAACCCAGTGTTCGAGCAAGATGATTTGCTTTGTTTCTCTTTAGATACAGAGAACCAGAATGTGGTCAATGGTTTTCTCATCACTAGTGGCATGACATCATCAGCTGTCGCCATGGATCCTGTACTTGGTCAAGTCCTCTGCACTGTGCAGCACAGTCGGCCAGAAAAACCCATGGGCCGTGACTCAGATGAGTAATTACTTCTCCATCCAGCACCACCTTTCTATGTTTGATGGGGTTCTTTTTTTAGCTATGGTGGATGCTGCTCCCTGGGTTGTGATTCCTGCTTTCTTACACCTTAAGGTAGTTTGGCTTCTACATCTCTGCCATTGGGGGACCTCTTGCACCAAAGCTTTGTCCCACCATGCATTTTTTCTGAACCTAGTATTTTTTATGTATGTATGTATGTATGTATGTATGTATGTATGTGGTTTCCCCACCCCCAACAAGGGAGGAGTCCCCACCACCCAGAGGGGAGGAGTGATTTACCTTCACTCATGATGCATGTGATTTCAGAGACAGCGCGTCCATGTAGTTCACAAGCTCGTTTGTAGAGGGCACCTTGGTCGGCCACCTAGCACTCTCTAGTAAGCCGGTAAGGAAACAGCATTATTTAAGCAATTTCAAATGAGTCATCAGCCTATTCTTTACATTGTATTACTGTTGTCCAGTCAATGTGTTCAGTGCTACACATAACCTGTACCTTGCATGTGCTCTATGAAGTACTACGTTCCATAAATCTAGTTTGTTCTTGCTATAACAGTGATATTGTATCAATCAAACAGCTAAATTTTGTGTACCTCATAGAAATTCTAAATCTGTATCAAAACTGCCTATTATTCAACATTCTACATACTCTGCCTGAAATCAGCAACCAAAAATACACCAGGGAAACCATTTACCTTTAAGAAAACATTTCATTGTCAACCAGTGATACTAAGAAGCAGAGAGCCCTAACCATGCGATTCTAACAAATGAGTCAGACTACTAGTGGTTACAAGATCACTGTCCTAAAAACACTACTGTCAAAACCTCTTGTCACCATCAAAATGTGCTGGTGTTGGAGAGAGATAGTCATAAGCCACACTTTTGTCGAAATTGAGATATTCCTAACGATGCCCTCCACATCTTGGATTGAAGAAGTTCCGTCTCTCTCCAACAGGTGGCAGGTGATGATGTAGTCTAGTTCTATACTCTGCCACATGGTGTCTTTTTCAGAAGACACACAGTCACAAGCCACATCAAAATGGCTGAATGCTCACATACAGCTGAAGATGCTTCACACATTCTAGGAGTATATAGTAGGAACTGTAGTGTAAATGAGGATTCTGATCCTTTTGACTGTGACAGTGATGAGTCTTGGTGTCCATCAAGCAACTGTACTAGTTCAGAAGATGTTTCGGTAAGTATACAAAAATATTTTTTACTGGAGATCACTGTTCAGTGGCGTGTGACTTCGTTTCTCGTAACATTGCTCTCACAGTTGATCGTCATCTTTTGTGTTAATGAGAAACCTTTAGAGCCTAATTTTAATTACCACTAATTTCAGTAATGATATAGTTTTTATGGCTAAAAAATTGTAAGAATATATTTGTTATCAATGCCATTTCAGCAGTATATAATGATTTGTGTGGCTTGTGACTATCTCACAGTTCTGCTATTATTTTTCCTATTGATATTACAGCTTGAAATAAGTAGATCAAATGAAGTATCACTCCAGAAACCAAGCTCTTCAAGAAAAAGAAAGCATTATATTGATCAGCGGAAAAAAATTAAGGCCAAATGTCGACATAGCATGGGTCAGCAGTATGTGTCTTCTAAAATCAACAAGACTGTTCAGGGAGCATCTTTTTGGTGTCCCTGTAATTGTTCAAATAAGTGCTATACGAAACTACTTTGAGAAGGTGAAAATATTTGCCACTCTTTTTCCGATATAGGAAACTTTAAAGCCTAGAATAATTACCTAATATGTTGTATGAAAATAGCACCAAAAAAAGCAAAGGTTCATTTCACTTCTTTTAAACACAAATGGACCAATTGTCACAAATTTACTTTACCTTGTTCTGCTTCACATTTCTTTCTTTCACAGCTACCCAAAAAAGACTACAAAGCAAATTTCATCTAGAGCTGTGACATTTTCATACAATGTGAAAGGAAATGGAATGGAACGGAAATCATGACTTGTAAGCAAGCTTTCCTCAGGGTTCATGGCTTACAGAACCACACAAGAAGAGTGGGGTTGCACGGTTCCAAAAGAAGATGGAAGAGGTTTGTATATTACATTTTACTATTCAGGCAAATATGGCAATCATCCACATAAATTTCAAGACAAAGCTGTGCAAGGTGTCAGACTTCCTCAATGCTATATCAAAATATAAACATCACTATAGCAGGCAGCAGAACTTCAACAAAGTATATTTTGGATGTGGTCTAATTATCCTTATTTTGAGGGGGGTTGGGTTGTTTGGGGGAAGAGACCAAACTGCAAGGTCATCGGTCTCATCGGATTACGGAAGGACGGGGAAGGCAGTCAGCCGTGCCCTTTCAAAGGAACCATCCCGGCATTTGCCTGGAGCGATTTAGGAAAATCACGGAAAACATAAATCAGGATGGCCAGACGCAAAAAAGTACGGGGTGGGCTGCAATCTCAAAGGGTGCATTGCAAATACAGGACGTGCTTGGATCAAGGAACAGTCGTAATTGTAGTTGTAAATTGTTGTAGTTGTGCTGGGAAAGTCCTTGAGCTTCAAGCACTAATAGAAAGCACAGAAGCTGAAATCATTATAGGTATAGAAAGCTGGCTAAAGCCTGAAATAAGTACTGCAGAAATTTTTCTGAAGTCTCAGACGGTGTTCAGGGAAGATAGATTAGGCAGAACTGGTGTGGAGGTTATACTTAACAGCCGAACTAAGTTAACAATTGGCTCCCTCTACCGACCCCCAAGACTCCAATGATATAGTTGCGGAACAGTTCAGAGAAAATTTGAGTCTCGTAACAAATAAATACCCCACTCATAGTTATAGTTGGTGGAGACTTCAACCTTCCCTCGATATGTTGGCAAAAATACTTGTTCAAAACCGGTGGTAGGCAGAAAACATCTTCCGAGATTGTCCTAAATGCTTTCTCCGAAAATTATTTCGAGCGCTTAGTCCACGAACCCAAGCGAATTGTAAATGGTTGCGAAAACTCACTTCACCTCTTAGCCACAAACAATCCAGAGCTGATAGAGAGCATCATGACTGATACAGGGATTAGTGATCACAAGGTCATTGTAGCTAGGCTCAACACCGTTTCTTCCAAATCCACCAGAAACAAACGCAAAATAATTTTATTTAAAAAAGCAGATAAAGTGTCACTAGAAGCCTTCCTAAGAGACAATCTCCATTCCTTCCGAACTGACTATGCAAATGTAGACGAGATGTGGCTCAAATTCAAAGATATAGTAGCAACAGAAATTGAGAGATTCATACCCCATAAATTGGTAAGAGATGGAATGGATCCCCTGTGGTACACAAAACAGGTCCGAACACTGTTGCAGAGGCAACGGAAAAAGCATGTGTAGTTCAGAAGAACGCGAAATCCTGAAGTTTGGCACGGACTTCAATGTGAGATGCCTTTAATAGGTTCCACAACGAAACAATGTCTCGAAATTTGGTAGAAAATCCGAAGAAATTCTTGTCATATGTAAAGTACACAAGCGGCAAGATGCAGTCAATACCTTCGCTGTGCAGTGCTGATGGTACTGTTACCGACGACTGTGCCGCTAAAGCAGAGTTATTGAACGCAGTTTTCCGAAATTCCTTCACCAGGGAAGATGAATGGAATATTCGAGAATTTGAAACACGAACAGCTGCTAGCATGAGTTTCTTAGAAGTAGATACCTTAGGGGTTGCGAAGCAACTCAAACCGCTTGATACGGGCAAGTGTTCAGGTCCAGATTGTATACCGATTAGGTTCCTTTCAGATTACGCTGATGCTATAGCTCCCTAACTTAGCACTCATATACAACCGCTCGCTCACCGATAGATCTGTACCTACAGATTGGAAAATTGCACAGGTCGCACCAGTGTTTAAGAAGGGTAGTAGGAGTAATCCATCTAACTACAGACCTATATCATTGACGTCGGTTTGCAGTAGGGTTTTGGAGCATATACTGTATTCAAACATTATGAATCACCTCAAAGGGAACGATATATTGATACGTAATCAGCATGGTTTCAGAAAACATCGTTCTTGTGCAACGCAGCTAGCTCTTTATTCGCACGAAGTAATGGCTGCCATCGGCAGGGGCTCTCAAGTTGATTCTGTATTTCTAGATTTCCGGAAAGCTTTTGACACCGTTCCTCACAAGCGACTTCTAATCAAGCATGCCTATGGGATATCGTCTCAGTTGTCCTACTGGATTCGTCATTTCCTGTCGGGAAGGTCGCAGTTCGTAGTAATCATCGAGTAAAACTGAAGTGATATCAGGTGTTCCCCAGGGAACCGTCCTGGGACCTCTGCTGTTCCTGATCTATATAAATGACCTGGGTGACAATCTGAGCAGTTCTCTTAGGTTGTTCGCAGATGATGCTGTAATTTACCGTCTAGTAAGGTCATCCGAAGACCAGTAGCAGTTGCAAAGCGATTTAGAAAAGATTGCTGTATGGTGTGGAAGGTGGCAGTTGATGCTAAATAACAAAAAGTGTGAGGTGATCCACATGAGTTCCAAAAGAAATCCGTTGGAATTCGATTACTCGATAAATAGTACAATTCTCAAGGCTGTCAATTCAACTTAGTACCTGGGTGTTAAAATTACGAACAACTCCAGTTGGAAAGACCACATAGATAATATTGTGGGGAAGGCAAGCCAAATGGAGCGTTTCATTGGCAGGACACTTAGAAGATGCAACAAGTCCACTAAAGAGACAGATTACACTACACTCGTTCGTTCTCTGTTAGAATATTGCTGCGCGGTGTTGGATCCTTACCAGGTGGGATTGACGGAGGACATCAAAAGGGTACAAAAAATGACAGCTCGTTTTGTATTGTCATGTAATAGGAGAGAGAGTGTGGCATATATGATACGCAAATTGGGATGGAAGTCATTACAGCAAAGACGTTTTTCGTCACGGCGAGATCTTTTTACGAAATTTCAGTCAGCAATTTTCTCTTCCGAACGCGAAAATATTTTGTTGAGCCCAACCTACATAGGTAGGAATGATCATCAAAATAAAATACGAGAAAATCAGAGCTCGAACAGAAAGGTTTAGGTGTTCATTTTTCCCGCACGCTGTTAGGGAGTGGAATGATAGCGAGATAGTATGATTGTGGTATGATCCCTCTGCCAAGCACTTAAATGTGAATTGCAGAGTAGGCATGTAGATGTAGATGTAGATGTAGATGAACCGTCATCCTCCCGAATGCGAGTCCAGTGTGCTAACCACTGTGCCACCTCGCTCGGTCTCTTATTTTGGGACAAATACTCTGGATACAGGGTGCCCCACTGTACCACAAAGCAAATTCAGGGCAATTTTTGTATCCGAATTTAACATAGGCTTCAAACTACCGAAAGCGACACCTGTTCAACATGTGAAGCCTTTTTTAACAGCAATGAGTAACCCAGTATTATGTGCAGAAGAAATTACACAAAGGAAAAAACAACGTGAGTTGCATCTACAAATAAGAAAAGCTGAAAAAATATGATCATGTCCTTGGCTTCTCTGGGTAAAGAGAATGTGAAAGAGCTCCACATAAAAGCAATGGACATGCAACAAATGTTTCCCACACCAAAACTAACAGTTGGCCCAGCATTCTACAAGAGAAAAATATTGACGTATAACTACGGTATCCACAATTGTAGGTCAAATATAGGATACATATTTCTGAGGAATGGGAAGGACAGAGGAAGGGGTTCAGATGAAGTTAAGAGATGTTTATTAAAATACTTGGAAATGACCAACACTCAAGCCACAAATTTCCACATAATTACGCTAAGTGTAAAGCACTGCTACTCAGATGTAGGATCCATCATGTCAGTGGATCTACACAGCAAGAGGGAAGGAAGACCTGCTGAACCAGAGCTATTTCAGTTGCCAATAAAATGCAGAAATCCACTTCAAATTAATCAGAAAAAGATTGATGACATGCTGTATCTTATGGCATACATACCTGCAGCACATTAAAGCTTTTTTCGGTCATGTGCTGGAAATAATGTGAACGATGATGATGTAGAAGAACTTCGTTGATTTCACATTTACAATATAAAAAAGTATTAGACTGACTTATCTGTTATGTTTGTGTGTATATGAAAGTGAAAATGTTGTTAAAAAGTACTAATTTTTGTATAACTTTCAAAATTAAACCTTCAAAATGTATTTCATGTTCTAAATTATTTTTAGGGAGAGACAGCCATAAGCCATTTTCAATCACATCATAATTAAATTGACTCTCAAATTAATATTACATAACAAAAAGAAGATTGTGTATTTTACACAAGATTTGCAATGTATTCAAGTGTAATTAAAAGCGAAAAGGAAGTGTCTTCAACATGTTTTTTACTTCCATGAAACTTTGAAGTCCCTGTATCTCAAAACTAGTTGAATGTGGCTTATGACTATCTGTCTCTGACCCTCCATATGTCAACATGAAAACAATTCATTAAGTATAACAAGGATGATCAGGAGAGACTGATGCAAGTCACCAAGTCACCAAGTCATCTTTCATCCATTTCCAACATCACATCACATTTACGTATAGCAGACATCAAAGAAATTTGTTTATTGGATTGCCTAACTGTTTCCATTTAGAACATAGCTCATTCTGTGACAGTATGGCAGCATTTTTGTGGCACTCCATTTGCTTTATTACTATCAAGAAAATTCCTGCAAAAAATCATTATGACCAAGGATTATGTAGACATTTTAGGTGACCACATTCATATGGTGGAACAGACATTACCCAGCTAGATAACAATGCCCCTATTCACAGTATTAGTTCTGTTCAAGTTTGGTTAGATAAACTGCAACAAGTCTGCCAATAACTCAACTTGAACATTGTGTTAATCACAGTATTCTTCAAGATAAATTTAAGTTTTATGTGGCTGATCACATAGCCAACCAATGGATAATGTGATATCTAACAAAAGAATACAGAAAGTTGTACTTAGTGACTCAACAAATATAGCCCGGGAACATTATTGTGACTGGAGAGAATTATATATTGGGTTCTCCAAGGCTCTCTATCTAATATATAACAAGCAGAAGAAGTTCTTTTTGCAGATGGCACAAGAATTGTAATAAATCCAAGCATACATACATAGCAGAATAAATGGTAAACAAAGTTCTTGAAAGTTCACTGACTGGTTTTCTGCGAATGGTCTCACCACCCTCAGTTTTAAAAAGACAACATATTCCAGTTCTGCACATCTAGAGGTACTGCACCAATGTTTAGTGAAACACATGTTGAGCAAATAATAAATAGGATAAAAACTAGAAGTGTCATATTGATGAGAAATGAAACTGGAAAAATCACATTTTGGAATGTCTAAAATAACTTAGTTCAGGTACATTAGCACTTACAATCACTGCAAATCTTGGGGAGAGAATCGGTAATTGACATAGTTTGTATATTTTCATTCAACAATGTCATATGAAATAATATTCTGGGGTAACTCGTTTTTAAGAAAGGAAGTCATCATAGCTCAGAAATGCCCTGTAAGAATAATATGTGGTGCTCATCTACAATCATCTTGTAGACATCTGTTTAAGGAGTTGGGGATTCTGATTATTGCTTCACAATATTTTTATTTCTTCATGAAGTTTGCTATAAAAAAATCCACTACAATTCAGTCCACATTAAGACTGTATTTATCACAACATAGGTTGCACATGCTACAACTAAAATTATTGATCACTTACCGGGGAATGTTAACTATCTCAAACAGCAAAGTAAAATTTGAAAACAAACTAAAAAAGTTACTACTCGACAACTACTCCTATTCTGTAGAAGAATTTCTATTATTGTAATGACTAAAAAGTTGGTGGGGTGGTGGGTAGGAATTAGTAACCCATATATATATATATATATATATATATATATATATATATATATATATATATATATATATATATATATATATATTTTAACACATGTTCAGCATGTAGCCAATGTTAAGAAATTAATTTGTGATGTGAATGTAAAAAAAACTCATTCCACATCATTACAATTTATTGTGCAAAATCGATGGAACATGAAACCAAAAAACTACCACTGTAGCCAGTTTTAGATCACAGTACCTCAAGGAGATCACTGCTTTATCATCACTGCCAGAACTATTCTGGTTTCCAGAAATTGAAAAAAATAAAATAAAAATAATATCACAAAAACTTGTGGAAAAAAAGTTGACATGCATGTTGACTATATAGTTCTACTGTAGTATAGTACTAAACTATAAAAGGTATACAAATAGCACTGAAATCTATCAATGTCATCTCCACCTACCAGAGAACTGCATGTTTAAGAGTAGGATAGAAATTTCCACCTGCTTACTTACTTGTTTCGCTTGCAGCTCGATGCAAGCCATTCTAATTGGTGCAACTTGAGATTTGTGTCCCAGTAGTCTTTAACAGTAATTGTCTCAAGTAGGTGACTGATGAGTGTGTGTGCATACATTTGTGTTATGTTCGTGTTGACAATGACAATGGTAGTGTTGGTGAGAGAAAGGAGACTTTGCAACCCAGTGCTAAGCTTTCAAATAGCACCAAAGATGCCATTAAGAGTGAAGTCCCAATCTGACAAACATATAGCCATCAACAATGTCCTATCCATTCGCTCTGCGAGGCATGGTACAAAGATTTGGCATTCAACCCTGGATTTAAGTGCAAAGTCTCATGATCAGAAGTGTTATGCTTACATCTCTCCTCCCCTTGCCAGACAGATAATGGGAATAAAAAAATTCTTACCAGGATTTGAACTGTTCCAAGCATTGATTTTTAATCTCAGCTATGTAGATGGCTTACTGTGATAAGGGCAAAAGGGCACCTTGGCTATTCAACTTTGTTGGATGGCCCTCATGCAGCATCTACTGGACAAAATGTAATAGAGGGTCACTGGCATATTGAAAACAGATCAAACTCAATAGAGTTGGACTGTTAGTTAAATATTCACTTCTCACACAGTGGCAAAAATTTCAGATCACACATTCAGTATCCTGAAAGTCCAGTCAGGCTGAGAGAAATGTCACAAATGTAGTATCATAGATAGATACCACACTCACCAGTGTCTCACAGTTGGCAATCAAAACTCATGGTTCCAACAGACAATAACAGTGGCCGTGCAGGGAGCCCATGGATCGAATGATGAATGCCTGTTGAGCCATGCCTTCAGCGGCTCTGACTACAAGCGTCTTCTGCTGCTGCAAATCGGATGGCCGGTGGCAGCTACATGGCCCAGTCTCAGTCGCAGGCATAGTCTTCGACAGTCTTCAGTCTTAGTCAGTCTGACAGTTCGCTTGTGCATTAGTAGCGGGAGCCTTACATTGCATGATGCTTTAGTTTGTTTCTCATAATGGCTGGACTCTATTGCTGTTTGTTCTTTTGTAAAGTTTCTTCAAATGCTTGGAGAAATCTACAAATTAAGCAAAACTTCTGTTTACTGTATTTACATGTTCGCTAATCATTTCTGCTCCTATCCTGCTTCCCTACGACGACAGCTGCTGCAACACCCTGTAACATTTCTCTTTATCGTTGTGTATGAAGTAGTACACAACAATGAAGGTGTTACATATCCATTGCACCAACCATTTCTGTACCTTTAAAGGCTCATAATAAGAGGTCATTTACAGGGGGCACTAGTACACACAATGGATGATAGAGAAATGGAGGACTGCTTTCTTCATATGTGAATTCCATTTTTGTTAGCAATGTCAAAACAACATGTTTTGACATATTTCCAACATGAAGTCAGGACAGGAATAGTGACTTGGGTAACTTAAATTCTTTATTGTAATTCTGCCACATTTGTGTTTGATTACGTTGGTGACTATTTCAAACTACAAAGTTCATTTTCAAGCCAGGCCTATTAAAACTGCACTAACAGCAGTTGATTAGGCATCAGTCAATTTACACAAAAGTAATATACACATGATGCATAATCACAATGAATGCAGACCACAATGTAGACGTGTTCACAAAATGCAGTTAAACTAGACTAGTACCCAAGCATTGTTAATGGACCTTTAATACATATGGCTTGAAATTGAAAATGAACTTTGCACTTCGAAACTAGTCGCCAGCATAATTACATGCAACTGCGACAGAATTAAAATCAAGAACATGTTATGATTTGGCAAAGTTGGAATATGTTAAGATAAATTAAATACCTGAGAAATAGATATCTCCAATAGCAAACAGATGAGCACAAGCTCTTGGTAGACACATTGTTGTTCAAGCTCTAGCCCAAAACCTTGCCATGATAAGCTTTGCAAGAAGAATTTCATTCAATTTCTAAGAAACTAGCTGTTAGTATCATTATCAGTATTAAACATCATCGTATTACTCCTCTGTGTAATCACTCTACCTGTCAATATTACTCTTGTTTAACCCAAGATAAACATCAATTTTATGTATCTCCAAATAGTTCCTTTATGATTGATCTATACAGGCGCAATTCATGAACCACTTTCCATTTCCCATTCTCCCAGTACCTTACTAAGAAGGGTAACCATGTATCGTTAGGTTGTTGTTGTTGTTGTTGGGATGTTTAAGGGGGACTAAACAGCTAAGGTCATCAGTCCCCCATTCCAAAAACCGGCGAAACAAAATTTACGGAGCAGGTAAAACCCCAAGGGGGGAGGAGACGCCCCTCCCCCCAGTCACTGAAAGAACACCAATGTGGCAGCAAACGCTAGAGACAAGAAAAGTACAGACGAACACTGGACAGAAAGAAACGGAAGAAAATAAGAGGGTCGGAGACTGGTTGACTGACCATGGGAACAAAAATTGGGAAAGAGTCAACCACCCGAATACACACATTAAAATCTGCGACCAATGGGACACTCGAGGACAAGATACACAGAAAGGGAAAGGGACAGGTCCTCCCAAATGGAACCATAAAAAGGACTACCACGGATAAAATTTAAAACGTCGTCAGCCATGGAGGCATCGTCGCATAAAACCAAAGGCAACGTGCCCGGGAGATTAAAAGTCTGCCGGAGGATGCGCAGGCGGGGACACTCCAACAAAATGTGGGCGACCGTCAACCGGGACCCACACTGACACAGGGGGGGATCCTCCTGACGCAAAAGATGTCCGTGCGTCAGGTAGGTATGGCCGATGCGGAGCCGACACAGGATGACAGAGTCCCTGCGAGAAGCCCGCAGGGAGGACTGCCACACATCGGTCGTCTCCTTAACAGCCCGCAGTTTATTCGGAGAAGTCAGGCTACGCCACTCGTCACGCCACATCTGAAGCACCTTACGGCGCAACGCCAGCTGCAAATCACGAGCCGGGAGGCCGATCGCCAAAGTGGGGGCGTCGACCGCCCCTTTGGCCAGCCTGTCGACACGTTCATTCCCCGGGATGCCAACGTGACCTGGCGTCCAAACAAAGACCACCTAACGACCAGAGCGGGTAATGGCAAAAACAGACTCCTGAATAAAGGATACCAGAGGAGAAGAGGTCGATAGCCTGGAGGCTGCTCAGGGAGTCACTGCAGATGACGATGGACGTACCTGAGCAGGAACGCATATGCTCAAGAGCGCGCAATATGGCCACCAGCTCTGCAGTAAAAATACTGCAGCCAGCCGGCAAGGAGCGCTGTTCAACATGGGCAGCATGAGCAAAAGCGTAGGCAGGACGACCATCCACCAGGGAACCATCAGTGTAGACAGGCTCACAGCCTGAAAATGAGGCGACGAGCGCAAGAAAACGGTGACGGAGGGCCACATGCGGAACCGAGTCTTTGGGTTCCCGTGCCAAGTCCAGGCGGACGGACGGACGGGTCATACACCAGGGAGGCGTGGGTGCACAGGCCTGGAAGGGCGGCAGAAGAGGGAACGACCCCAGTTCCGACAGCAGGGACTGAACACGGGACAGCAATGGAAAGCCCAGACCTAGGTCGCCGGTCGGGCAGAGGGAGGACCCTGGCAGGGAAAAGCAGGCGATGATTGGGATGGCCCGGTGAGCAATGCACGTGGACAGCATAGTCGGCGAGCAGTCGGTGGCGGCGAATCCGCAGCGGGGGAACCCCGGCCTCCACCAGCAGACTATCCACGGGGCTCGTACGGAAAGCACCAGTTGCAAGCCGAACCCCACAGTGGTGTATGGAATCCAACAACGTCAACACTGAGGGCGATGCAGACCCATAGGCCAGGCTCCCATAATCAAGCCTGGACTGCACAAGGGCTCTGTACAATCGCAACAGCGTGCTGCGATCTGCACCCCAAGACACATGGCTCAGGCAGCGGAGGGCGTTGAGGTGCTGCCAGCACTTTTGCTTCAGCTGAGTAATATGAGGAACCCATGTGAGCCGGGCATCAAAGACGAGTCCTAAGAAGCGGCTAGTGTCCACCACTTCAAGTAGGTGACCGTCGAGGTAAAGTTCCGGATGAGGGTGGACCGTCCGACGCCTGCAGAAGTGCATAACTCGAGTCTTGGCCGCAGAGAACTGAAATCCATGAGTCAGAGCCCATGATGCCGCCTTGCGAATGGCTGCTTGCAGCCTGCGTTCGGCGACTCCCGTAGTCCTTGAGCTAAATGAGATGCAGAAGTCGTCGGCATACAAAGAAGGAGACACCGACGACCCCACGGCTGCAGCCAGACCATTAATGGCCACTAGAAATAAGGAAACGCTCAACACCGAGCCCTGCGGGACCCCATTTTCATGTATATAAGATGAACTAGTGGCGGCACCGACTTGCACCCGGGAAGAGCGGCGCAATAAAAAGTTTTGAAGAAAAGCTGGGAGCTGACCACGAAGACCCCACTCGCGCAACGTAGCAAGGATGTGATGCCTCCATGTTGTGTCATATGCCTTCCGCAGATCAAAAAATACAGCAACGAGATGCTGACGACGGGAAAAGGCCGTACGGATAGCAGATTCCAGCCGGACCAAATTGTCCGCAGCAGACCGGCCCTGACGGAAGCCACCCTGGGATGGAGCGAGGAGACCGCGCGACTCAAGGACCCAACACAAACGCCGCCCCACCATACGTTTGAGCAATTTGCACAAAACGTTGGTTAGTGTAATGGGACGATAGCCGTCCACCGCCAGAGGGTCCGCACCGGGCTTCAAGATGGGAACGATAACACCCTCTCGCCATTGCGACGGGAACACGCCCTCGCTCCAAATGCGGTTAAAGATGGTGAGGATGTGTCTCTGGCAGTCCCTGGAGAGATGCTTCAGCATCTGCGCGTGGATGCAGTCCGGTCCTGGCGCTGTATCAGGGCAATTGGCGAGGGCAGCGAGGAATTCCCTCTCGCTGAAAGGAGCATTGTATTTTTCAGAACGACGTGTGTGGAACGATAACAGCGTCCGCTTGGCGCGCTCCTTTAGAGAGCGAAAGGCAGGAGGGTAAGTTGCAGTCGCAGAGCTCGCAGCTAAGTGCGTGGCAAGGTGGTCAGCAATGGTGGCAGCGTCCGTGCAGACAGCGCCGTCCAGGGAGATTCCAGGGACATCCATAGGGGTCTGGTATCCATAAATCCGCCGGATGCGGGACCACACGAGCGACGGGGAGACGCGGGAGCCCAAGGATGAAATGTACCTCTCCCAGCATTCCTGCTTACGCCGTGCAATAAGACGACGGGCCAAGGCATGGAGCTTCTTAAAGGCGATGAGGGTCTCCAGAGACGGGTGCCGCTTATGACGCTGGAGAGCCCGCCTACGGTCGCGAATAGCCTCAGCAATCTCCGGCGACCACCAGGGGACAGACTTCCTCCGAGGCAGTCCAGAAGAGCGAGGGATGGCAGTCTCGGCCGCAGAAATAATTGACGAGGTCAAGACACGGACCACCTCGTCAATGTCACCCTGTGGGAGAGAAGCAATGGTGGCAGCGGAAGTAAAAGCCGGCCAGTCAGCTCTGTTGAGAGCCCAGCGGGGCAGGCGCCCAGAAGAATGACACTGGGGCAGTGACAAATAGATGGGAAAATGGTCACTACCACACAGATCAGGATGCACTCTCCAGTGAAGGGATGGGACAAGTCCGGGGCTGCAAAGAGAGAGATCGATGGCCGAGAACGAGCCATGGGCCACACTGAAATGCGTGGGAGCACCGGTGTTCAAGAGGCTAAGGTCGAGCTGAGCCAACACATGCTCCGCAGCGCGACCGCGGTCATCGGAGACAGTCCCACCCCATAGAGGGTTGTGAGCATTGAAATCGCCCAGAAGCAGCAATGGCGGCGGGAGTTGAGCCAGCAGCGCAGCCAAGACATGTCGGGGGAGTTGCCCATACGGAGGAACGTAAACAGAGCAAACAGTAATAGCCAGCGAGAGCTCAATCCTGACAGCGACTGCCTCTAAAGGCGTCAGAAGGGGTACTGGTGAGCTACAGACAGAGTGGTGAACAAAGAGGCAAACTCCACCTGAAGCTCGTTGACAGTCAGCGCGGTTCTTATAGTATCCCCGATAACCGCGAAGGGCAGGGGTCCGCATTGCTGGAAACCAAGTTTCCTGAAGAGCAATGCACAGAACAGGGGAAACACTCAGAATCATCTGGAGCTCAGGCAGGTGGCGGAAATAACCGCCACAATTCCACTGGAGAATGGAAGCAGGAAGGGACTGGGAGGGCGTTAAGTCGAC
The DNA here is from genome assembly GCF_023897955.1 of Schistocerca gregaria. Taxonomy (NCBI): domain Eukaryota; kingdom Metazoa; phylum Arthropoda; class Insecta; order Orthoptera; family Acrididae; genus Schistocerca; species Schistocerca gregaria. The sequence goes on from NC_064931.1 coordinate 844,406,906, forward strand.
TAAGAGGCAGACGGCGCCGCAGAGTCAACGGCCGCCACCGAGCGAGAGTCAGCTGTGTCCATAGGAGAGGTCCCCGAGGGTTCCGTGAGGGCGAGATCCGCGGCAGAGGCGAGGTTCTCCACCGCATCCCCAGAGCCAGAGCTATTGACAGCAGGCGGTACTGAAACTGCCGGAGCGTCCTTCTTCTTGGACACGTTCCGGTCCTTCTTCTCGCGTCTGTCCTTTGGCTTAGAGGGCTGGGAGAGTTTCTCTGAAGGAGCGTCGGAGGCTGACGACGACGCAGAAGCCCTACGACCAGCAGGTGGATGAACCTTCAGCCACTGGCTGACATCCGGCGGGGTAGCAGAAGAAACGGAAGAAGGGAGGGCCCCGAAGGACCCCTTCCGCGAGAGAGGAGCCGGCAGAGACGACGCCAGCGGAGATGACGCCGGCAGAGAAGGGGGAGGGGGAGGGATCGAGCCCCCTGGTTTTGGAGCAGATGTCACTCCTGAAGCATGTGCGGGGGGAGTGACAGAAGGGGGTTTGCCCCCAACTGCTAAGGGGGCAACAGAGGAAGGCTTGCCCCCAGACACGAGGGGGGCAGACAGAGATGGACGGCCCCGAGGGCCAACTGAAGGCGGCACTGAGGAGGCGACAACTGCCGCCCGCGAGGGCGACGATAATGTAGCTGCAGCATAAGAAGTTTGAAGAGGGACAGGATGCAACCTTTCAAATTTCAGTTTTGCCTCGCGATAAGTAAGCCGGTCCAGGGTCTTAAATTCCATAATCTTCCGCTCCTTATGAAGAACGGGGCAGTCCGGCGAGCATGGAGAGTGGTGTTCCCCACAGTTGACACAGACAGGCGGAGGCGCACATGGAGAATCGGGATGAGAGGGGCGTCCGCAATCTCGACATGTGGCGCTGGATGGGCAACGGGAGGACATATGCCCAAACTTCCAGCACTGGAAGCACCGCATCGGGGGAGGGACGTATGGCTTGACGTCACAACGGTAAACCATTACCTTGACCTTCTCAGGCAATACAGCACCCTCCAAGGCCAAGATAAAGGCACCGGTGGCCACCCTGTTGGTCTTGGGTCCTCTGTGCACACGACGGACAAAATGCACACCACGTCTTTCCAAGTCAGCTCTCAGCTCGTCATCGGACTGTAACAAGAGGTCGCGATGGTAAATAATCCCCTGGACCATATTTAAGCTACTGTGGGGAGTGACGGTAACAGGGACGTCTCCCAGCTTATCACACAAGAGCAACGCCCATGACTGGGCTGGGGAGGACGTCTTGAGGAGGATGGACCCATTCCTCATTTTAGACAAACCCGCCACTTCCCCAAACTTATCCTCCAGGTGTTCCACAAAAAACATAGGCTTTGTCGAAAGAAAGGAGTCACCATCAGTCCTGCTGCAGACAAGGTATTGTGGTACATAAGGCTCCTGCTTGGCACTAGATCTGCGTCCCTCCCATGGCGCAGCCAACGAGGGGAACGACTGAGGATCATATTGTGCAGCATCGAATTCAATTTTGCCTCGCTTAGAGACGCTGCTGGCAGTGCGACCACCAGCTTGGTGAGATTTATTGCGCTTCATTGCGCCACATCCGCCCAGATGCCACCTACTCCGAACGAGGGCTCTCCCCAAGGGCGCCACCCAGCCAAAGCAACGGGTACCTGGCCGATATCCCATTGCCCGGAGTCCCCGTGCCCCAGACAAGATGGGCACATACTCCTTGGCATGCATGGGGAGGAAACAGCTCTGGAATCTGTAGTGCGATCCCTGCGTGGTCAGGGGGCTACCACCAAGAGGGTACATGACAACCCCACCACAACGGACTGGCTACCGTGCTGGATTTTAGATGTTGAAAGGGTCCACAGTTGCCGTGGGCGCTAAGAAGGGGAATGCGCACAAGACGAGGAGCAACCCAGAAGACATGGGGTGTAAATCCATCCACACAACAATAGATAGCATGCAAGATGGAGGTGCACGATGGACCAATAGAAAAACACCACGTAAGGCGTCCTTCCCCAAATGGCACGCACTAACAACGGAAATTTTGAAAATGGCAGGTCAAACCCAAGTGGGGACCATCACATAAGGCCGAAACTTTGAAGACTCCTTTTAGTCGCCTCTTACGACAGGCAGGAATACCGCGGGCCTATTCGTACCCCCGAACCCGCAGGGGGGTATCGTTAGGTGAGAATTTATATCTTCCCCTCACAAGACAAGTAGCTATTCACAAAGATGTAGATGCATATAGTATCCTGACATCAAATATCGAGAGTGGTGCAAGATGTATCAGCCACCGGAGATATACTGCAATGCAAAGTGGCATCATGATGCATCCAATGAGATGCAAGAAAGAAGACTTGCCTCTTGTAGTTCTGAGGTGCCACTGCTGTGCCTCTGATCTGAAATAGTGATGCCACTGACCAGGAGCACAGTTCTGTTTGAGGTGAGATCCTGCCTACTTCCAGGAAGATCCTGTCAGAGTAATGCTGTCATGCTTTCTACTAGCCATCACTCAGTCTTGTCTAGTGACTGTAGTGAAGCAACAGTATGGTCATTCTGGACCTGTTTCAATTCACCACTCAGTAATCATGGGTCATTTAGTGTGTTCTGAACCACGAGTTGACGTGTGCTGTTCCATAGCTACAGCTGAGCCTGGCAAGCAAAGATAAGTTTTGTGGTAGTTAATAAACTATTACTCATTTAGAATGTTCTAATTAAATGCATTATTACTAGCCACATCAGTGTCCAAGAAGTCGGGCACAACAACCGATTGAATAGGATGAAGGATTTGGAGTTGGAAGGGCAAGGGAAAAGGTAGTGTTCAAAAGCAGCAAGGCTACGGGCATGGAGTACATTAGCGTACAGGGAGGTGGCACGTCAGCAGTGACAAAGAGGGATCCAGATAATGGAGTGGGGTCGGCTGACAGTTTGTGAAGAAAATGGTTCCTATCTTTAATATGGGACCCTAGCCTGTCGGTAATTAGTTGGAGGTGTTGGTCAACAAGAGCAGAGATTCCTTTAGTGGAAACACACAAACAAGCTACAATGGGGCATTGTTGGGTTTATTGATATGGGGATGCACATGTGAGGTGGGTGTGTGGGGGGCAGAGGGTGAGGGGAGCCATATATTGCTGCAGCAGAGCTTGTAGGTGAAGCCAGACAGTTTTGTAAGGTGATCATGACAGTGATTTGTCTGCAGGGAGGATGATAAAATCAGAGTATCTTGAGATAGCAGATGGCTGATCTTTCCTCCCTTTTTGTTTTCAAACTTCACACAAAGTATTAGTTCACCTGACAGAAATTAAATTTTGGAGAAGTGACTTAGCCAGAACCTAGGGGATGTTTCCAAAATGAAGCTTTCAGTCTGCAGTGGAGTGTAAAAGGTTGTGAAACTACTTGAAAAGATTAAAACTGTGTGTCATTCCAAGACTCAAACTTGGCCTCTCGCCTTTTTCATGCAAAGCTCATACCCACTGAGCTATCCAGGCATGACCCACTTTCACTGCTTCAATTCTCTCAGTCCCTTTCTCTCACCACCCAAATTTCACAGGAGTTATATGGCTCAGAAACTATTCTGCATTCCTTGTTGGACTATCACTGCTTCCAAAATGGATATTATGGAGAAATGCCTTAGGTACAACCTAACTGTTTCCAGAATGATTTTTTTTTAATCATAAGTCTTGACTTGATAGCTCAACAAACAAAATGTATTGTCAAAGGCAAGGGTCCAGATTTGATTCCCAGTCTACAGCTAAGTTTTAATCAGTCATGAAGTTACATACTGTTTGTATAGAACTGTGAGTCTGTGCTTTCTTTAAAAGTGTGTCAAGTATTCTGCACTTAATATTCACAATTCATACCATTTGACTTACAATTTCTTAAGTTTTTATTATTTTTGTCTCTCTCCTCATTTTCTACGCAACCATTAAAAAAATTTGGTACATTATTTCAGTGGAAACAACTGAGCTGGAACAATGACTTAACTGAAATATACCGAGATCGCAATACAGAGCAGTAAACATTTAAACAGGTGGTTTTTTTTTCCATTTCATTTCATTTTCAGTCAAATATAAACAAAATACTGTGGTTTCACAACATATGACATGATAGTGTAACATGTAATAATTACTGATATAGATTTCAGTTAAGTCATTGTCCCAGAGAACACCGCAATTCAAGCTGAATCTATCCATTCTGTGACAAAAATGCTGCTGTATAATCAGTTATGAGTGTCCAATTCTAGGGGTTTGCCAACTGAAATTATGTACAAAGCACGAGTGGAGTACCCAATATCCTTAAATGAAGCTGTAACAACTGCGATAGCATTAGCAGATATATGCATTGACCAGTATGAGGGAAAAGAAAGTGATTTTTAACATAAAAATGATGTGCTATTGATCTGGTCAGCCTGATAACATTGGCGAAATTGTAGGAAACCTCAGGTTACAAGGTGTACTAGAGTGGGACACTCAGAACAGGAAAGTCCATGCAGGTTTCCACAAGCACAGGGAATGTGATCACAGGTTAGAGCTCAGATCTTTGTGTTAAAAGAGAAAGGGAACAGTGTGCCCACTGTGCAGCATTCCCAGTAAATGTAAGTACAGAATAACCATGTGCTAAATCAGTGGCATAGTATTGTTTGACCAGCTATGGAGGAGGAAGGATGTGCAAATTTTTATTGGATACAGGATCACAGGTATCCATAGCAAGTCGGGATATACACGGTGTTAAGAATCTGAACCTGCCTCAGGATATACCAAGTGGCGTAGGTGAGAGCAGTATTCATTCACGTAGTTTTGGCATGGCTAAACTTCCAAGTGGGAGAGAAAGACTTCAGGTCTTTCATGGAAGTACTTCCTCACATTAGAAAAAACTATGATGTCATACTTAGACTGAATTGTCTGTGTAAACATCCTACCAAAGTCGATCTGGAATGGCACACAGTAAAACTGGATGGGAAATCATTCTGTTTGAAGACAGTATTTGGTACTGATAACACAGAACACCTGAAAAATTATGTTCTGTTCTGGGTAACAGTGTCAGTTTATTCATTCAAGATGATGGAGATCTCTGAAGAAGTTCATACAGCCAAAGGTGCATGTTTTATTACTTGTTGCACCCGAAAAGTCCCACGTATTACACTCCACTTTGGAACTGCTGCTGTGTCGGGCCAAGGGAGTCATAGTCTGCCCTACAAAGCTGGTACAAACAGTATAGGGTCATGCAAGCTCAGCTTGTACCAAGTTGAGGAACCCATGTAAAATGGTCCGTGGGAAATGCAAACGGGGAGGAAATGAATACTTTCGAAGTTTAGACCCCAGTGGCTCTTTCAGGTGGCAGACCTGGTAACTGTCATCTGCACATGCTATGACCAAGGAAGTTGAGTAACACACAGTGACTAGAGCTACAAAGAAGAAAGCCTAATAATCAATCACACCCACTATGACATCTCTGGTCCCTCTTTTCAGTAACCTGCCACAATTAGTGGAACCACATAATCAAATTCCACCTATTAACTACTCTCCCTTCCTCATTTTCCCTTTGAAAATCACTCTAGAGGAAGCCTATTCTGTGTGTCCTAGCCTTCTCACCTTACTGGACCAGATGCTTACCACCCAGAATGGTTGGATTCCACTACAGCAACTATTTGGGTATATAAGGAAGTATCATAATGAGCATCAGCCAATACAAATCATGTCAAGAACTTCCACATCAGTCACACTCATAAATTTGTTAACAACAGGTGTCATCCATTACTATCCCAAGTATAGTGTATCTTAAAATGTAGTGTTGAAAAGGTCCTGCTCCTATCCACCTTCCACCTGCAGGCTTATACGGGGTGTCCCACAAAGGGCTTTACACTATTTGAGCTTTAATAACAAAGGATGTATTAATGACAACTTGATCCAATTGTGATTATATGGTGCTCTCTTAACTAGGGTGTGTACCCATTCCTTTGTTTATTTTCAGTTGCCATAACTATACATAAATAAAAAGATGGCTAGAAACTTGTCCTTGGACCAAAGAAACCGGATTTTAAAGTGTTATTGGAAATCTGTAAACAAAACAGAAGTGCAGAGACAATAGCATGCAGAATTTGATACTGTGCCACCATCATGTGTAACAATAACTAAATTACGGGACAAATTTCACCGGGAAGGAAGTGAGTGTGATCTGAAGAAGGGACAATGTGGCAGGAAGAAATCAGTAATGGACGAAAGAGGGGTGAATGCAGTGGTACAGACAAGCTTTCACAAGATCCCCAAAGACAGCCATATGGCAAGGTGTGCACAAATCAGGTGTAAGCAAATCATGCGTTCACCACATGTTAAAGCAAGCACAGTAGAAACCCTACATTCCCATGTTTCTTCATGCAATGACTGAGGCTTATTCGGATAAGTGCCTTGAATTTTGTGAATGGATTTGTGATAATTAACAGATGACTGATGTCATTGTTAGATCTGATGAGGTGACATTTAACCTGAATGGAAACATCAACTGCCATAACTGTGTGTACTGGGCAAGAGATAATCTCATGTTATGGAAGAACATGCTGTTAATATTTCTGGGTTATTTGTGTGGTGTGGTATGCCTGTCAGGAGGACTTGTATGGCCATTCTTTATTGAAGGAACAGTGACAGATGTAAAGTAGCTTTCCATGTTGCAGGAACAAATTGTACCAGCTGTTCACCAACTGCACCGAGGTGAAAATTGTTGTTTTCACCAAGATGATGCACCACCACATTTGTTGGGAAGTGGATAGGTCGATGAGGAAGTATTGAGTTTCAAACCAGATCCCCCAATTTAATGCCTTTAGATTTCTTTCCATGAGAAACTTGAAGGATATCATCTATGCTAGAAAGCCACATATGCTGGGTGACACGAGCGAGGCTATTGTGACTGCCTTTGAATCCATTTCAATGGCAACCATAACACGTGTGTGTCATTCTATTCTGCAGCATCACAAATGCTGTCTTACTTACACATGACATTTTGAACATCTTCAACAGCAAAACATCAGTAATACATGGTCATCTACACAACCTAAAAGTTCATAGTTTTTGTTATTTTTGTTCAAGTTATCAAAAGTTCAAACAATGTAAACCCCTTTGTGGGACACACAGTACTATTAGTGATGGTGCCTGTGAGGAAGAAACTTAGCTATTGGAGAGTTACAAACAGGACTACTACAAGTAATGTGAGCCAAGAACTAATAGAATGTGTCCGAGATGAACTGTAAAAGTTATTACTTCCAGGTAGAGTAGTGGACAGAATTCGAAGGGCTGAATTCTTCCAAGAAGGGGGAGAGAGTAACAATATGTGTCTAACACAAGACATCTCATTGCCATAAGGAACCCATTTGCCATTTGCAGGCACTGTGTCATGACGCCCACACTAGATGCCACAACCTGCCCATTGGTTGGTGACCATCTCATGGCATACATGACATTTGCAGTAGCCACACCACAACAAACATGCTTTGGTGCGTATAAATACTGGTCATCCAAAACAGGTTGGTAATCAAATCAGTGAGTTTTTTATGAAAAGTCAGTGCCTTCCTTGAGGCCGTCACTGCTCAACTGTCATCCCGAGTGGACAGGGCTACCAAGGGATAGTGAACACACACAATGAAGAGCACAACAAATAATCACAGATTTCTTTGACCCACAGGAGAATGTCACTGAGATGCAGAAAAAACTGAATGGGTGTGATGCTTGAAGATTGACAAACCATATTGTGAAAGTCTACTTATAAAAATTCAACAAAAATTCTTAAGTTAGAACTCTAGGGATATCATACAACCTCCTAAGTATTACTCATGTAGAGACTGTAATGACAAGATTAGACTCATTACTGCATGCATAGAGGGATTTCAGCAACCATTCTTCCCATATTCCATAAGTGAATCAAATAGAAGCAAGTCTTGATGTGCAGTAGATTGGGATTTACCTTCTGTCATGCACTTCACAGTGGTTAGTAGAGTATGGATGTGATAGATGGACATTCTGGGGAACCTCGGAAAATTTAAATTTGGAGGGAGAGATGGGGGTTTGAATCCCACAAATAACTGTGCCTGTTACATTGATTAAAACAGTATTACAATGAACTTCCACACATTACAGAGTTACACTTACATCTTTTGAAGATGTAGCTTGTAAAACTGAACGAGAATCACTAGTATCATCACATGTGCCACTGACATACTGAGCACCTGCTGTGTTACAATCAGGTAGCCTGCGATCTTTTGTGACTGTAAGTATGTGAACCTGCAACATATTTCTGTAAATATAAACACTGTAGTACAATTCAACAATAAGAAACCTAAAATAGTAAAACAAACAACTTACTTTCTTTGTAGACTGATCTTTTAGGACTGACTGTGAGGAAGCTTTTTCAGTTTGCTTGATAGAATGAGGTAGAAGCAATACCTTCCTTTCACTTTGCTTGGTAATGCTTTCGCAAGAAAGCTGTTGATCCTGTAACGTAGTAACAGCTATGACAATACATTCACAAACATTCTCTCTTCACATTTTGTAAATCACAAAAACCAACCAAATGCACACACTAAACATTTCTACTTTTAAAGTTTTAAACATGGTTGCTTTTTTCATCAACCGTTTATAAATTAAAATTGAAACAAATGAGCCGTCGGTCACAATTTTTAGTCTTATTAACCAGGTTTCAACACTTCTAAGAGTGCCTTCACCAGAATTTAAATTCTGATTTTTTATGTTTACACAACAGTGACATGGCCAAATATTGATATTACAAAGTAATTGCTACCTCTCTGTAGAACAACAATCAAAACAGACCCAATATTTGAAACAGACAAAAATGAATGTTTACTGGTGTTACCAGTTCTCAAAACATGAGTTAATATGAAAGATGAGCCCTGCTCAATGGAACAAACAAAAATTATGAGCTGAATGTCACACACAGGGAAATTCAGAGTCCTATGTAATTGAAGTAATAGCTTAAAAAAGTACACATCTTGTTTCATGAAAGCCAGCTATCAGTTTTTTAAATACACTCACGCAATACCACGCATGTATCCTTCCGCAGGCATGTACTTTAAGTTGGTGCTCCGTTTATGGAGAGCCACTTATGTCCCAAGCTCAGAGCAACCAACAGCATAATAATTTTTGGCAGTGAAGAGGTTCAAAAATTATTGTTGATCTGAGACTGAAGATCATTTGTTGTGGCATCATGATGACAGTAGCAAATGTTTCTTTTGCAAACTGTAGGAAAAAGAACACTGGTATCTGAGAATGTACAAGATAGTAAGGCCTGCTGTAGTCTCAAATGATAGTTGCACTTGGTACTGAACAGATCATCAGTGTCACATTCGAGCTTCATTTGACTGGCTTTTGTTATTATGTGCAATCATTCTTGGCACTGTTAGCCACTCCAAGCGGAAGAAATGGGTTGTTGTGCTCCGCTTCTACATTGTTTTTATGAGATGTACTGATGCTGCAGCGTTCATCTTGGCACACTAGTGTAAAAGGTGACACCAAACAAGGTAAGCGTAAAATCAGTGAAATTCACATGGTTATTTACTTATACTTACTTACATAAGCAGACTTCAGATTTTTTCTTTGTGTCCGATTAAAATCAAGTGTCTCAAATAAAATAACCTTGAAAAGTTAGGTCTAAAAACTGCACAGAATATTTAAATGTGTTGACTGTGTAGGGCTTCCCCTGCATATTTCGACCACCACATGGACGTGTATGTTTCGCAGGCCAGGTACAACCCCTAGCTCACCTAGGAGGTTATTTGTAAACAGAAGACACAATGAACTGTGTACAGTCAAGCTGCCAGCAGTCGCTACAGTGTCTGGTAGTGTCAGTCTTGCCACTATGTGGTGTGCAAGCCACAGCACATAGTGCCGCAATCATGGGCACTAATTTGCGTCCACATGGTCACATGCTTACGTGATGCCCTGCACATATCCTTCAGCAGGCATGTACTTCAGTCGCACTCTGCTCACAGACAGCCAGTTATGTCTCAAGCTCTGAGCAACCAATAGCCAGCTCAAGTCTCCGTTAAAGACTCCACCTGCTGTTGTCACTTTGCTGTCCGCCAAGGTGGGGTGCTACCCTCGTCCTGAGCCTGATCTGACGATGTGATTCCACCAGTTACTCCGAGGGCACCGCTTCGCAGTGTTTGTTGTGATTGTCCACATGCTTGTTGCCTTGTGGGACCGTGACATTACTAGTAGACTGCCTACAAGCTCTCAGCCTCATAGGACCACATTATCACAGCACCTGCTGTTCATGAGAAGACTGCCTATGAGGTAGCAGCCTCATGTGACTGTGTCGTCATTAATCTTTCCTGCCCCTTAATACATTGCTGTTCTCGAGTTTCGTAGACATTGTTCTCAGAGATTGTATTTAGCTTAGTTCTTGTAAATAAACAGTTGTTATTGCAAAGTGACTGTCTCACTTCAGCAAACCTGGCTCCTCTATAATAGGATAGAACATTTGATAACAAGCATAAAGGTTTAGTGTTTTGATTCTTCATGTCGCTTTTACTGTTTTGCTGCAACTTAGTTCGTTTTCTGGAAAAGGGTTAATTTCCAAGTTTGTTCATGCGATTTCTCAATTGAATGGATTTTTGCTTGCCTGATGGTTCATTTGTTATGGCAATGTCTTGTGCTTCTAGTGTTGCTGTAGCCTGTAGGCACTGGTGCCTATCACATTTTGCACTTCCTATGACATGGCACATTTTTCAGTCTATGCACATATGTGAACCAAATTTTATAGTAGTTGTCCCTTCACTTAGAGAAATGGCAGCAAAAAATGAGAATGAACACTATGTGCACTCGGTATGTACATCTTGGAGCCTCATTCACCAAGTTTAAAAGGCTATGTCAGTAGCCATTCAGGGAGTGGGGCGTAACCAATTACAGATTTTGATGCACATTGGGACAAACGATGCTTGCTGTCTGGGCTCTGAAGTAGCACTTGGATCATTCCAGCAACTGGCAGAGAAAGGTGTGAATACCAGCCTTCCTCACAGAGATTCAATGATGCTCACAATCTGTAGCATTGTAACCAGAACAGATCGTGGCTCTCTACAATTCTCAGTGGAGAGGAAGGTTTGAACCACAGACCATGGAGATTCTGTGACAAGCCAAGCCGTGACATGGATTTGCAGTATAAGCTTGAGAAACGTAGCATCCCTTTATATGGGTTAGGTATGTACTAAACATCACATCAGAGGCTGCTACCAAGGTAGTTGACTGTGTATGGGAAGCACACATGTATTGTTTCAGATTAGGCAACTCTACATCCAGTAAATGTAATGCTAGCTATACAAGATCCAAAAGTATCAGTGTAAAGTCCAAAGAAATGCTGCCCACAAGAAGAACATTAAAATCCTAATGGTTAAATGGCAAAACTTCACAACAAAGTGCCACAGTTTGAAGAACTAAAAAGCAGTGGAGCTAGGTACAGAAAGATGTTAACAGCTGAAATTGAAAACAGAGAGACTTTTGAGAGAAATTTATGCATATATCAAAAGTATAAGTTAATCAGTTGGACTCAATATAGGGGGTTGGGAGGAGGGGGGCATAAAATTGTAATTCAAGCCTTCTTTGACCACCAGACTCACCTCCTGATGTAACTGAATACTTCAGAGAAAACCTCAGTTTGCTTTAAGTTAAGTCCCCCAGTCATGGTATAATTATCAAAGCAGACTTCAATCATCTAACAATGACAAGCAAAATGAATTCCAAAAACATTCATCATGCGAAAACCAACTTGCACTTTTGTCACAGGTCACACTGAAAGCTTTGGATCAAGGCAGCCAGTAGATGTAATATTTCTTGGTTACTGAAAACATTTGATTCAGTAACACATCTATACTTATTACCTAAAGCACAATGCTATGGAGTATCAAGCCAAATTTTCAACTGGACTGAGTATTTTTTGGCAGGTAGGATGCAGCAGCTTACGGATGGAGTCATTGACAGATGTACAAGTAATGTTGTGTGTGCACCAGGAAAGTGTGTTGGGAGTGTTGCTGCTCATGTTGTAAATTAATGACCTTGCAGACAATATTAGTTGCCTGTAAAGAGGTACTGTCTGCAAGAAGCTACATAAATGTTCAGTCAGATTTCGAGAGAATTTCAAAGCCGTGCAAAGATTGGCAACTTGCTTCAAATATTCAGAAATGTAAAATTGCGCACATCACAGAATTAAAAAAAAAAACATAGTATCCTATAACTATAATATCCCTGAGTCACAATTGGAATGCACATCTACATACAAATTCCACAAGCCACCATACGGTGCCTGGAGAGGATACCCTGTACCACAACTAATTGTTTTACTTCCTGTTCCACTCGCAGATAAAGCAAGGAAAAAACTATGCTCTATATGCCTCTGTATGAGTCATAATTTCTATTTTTTTTTTTTTGTGGCCCCTAAATGAAATATATGTTGGTGACAGTAGGATTGTTCTGCAGTCAACTTCAAATGCCTGTTCTCTAAACTGTCTCAGTAGTGTTCCTCGAAATGAATGTCTTCTTCCTTCCCCCAGATATTAAACTATGTGACTGATCAAGCAGGACATTACTAATGCTGTATCTGAACATTAGGGGTTTATTTTTCCTACTCATCCACATTAACATACAACATTAAAAGCCAGCTGCCATTTATCTCAACAACTAGAAATTTTGTCTGGGTCATCTTGTATCAACTTACAGTCACTTATCTTCAACACATTCCTGTGAGCATAATCAGTGAACAACCGCAGATTGCTGCCCACCGTGAACAACTGCAGACTGCTGCCCACCCTGTCTGCCAGATCATTTATGTATACAGAAATAGAACGGTCCTATCACACTTCCCTGGGGCACTCCTAATACCCCTGTCTCCAATGAACACTTGCCATTAAGAACAACATGCTGGGTTATATTACGTAAGAAATCTTCGAGCCAATTACATATCTGGGAACCTGTTCTGCATGCATGAACATTCATTAACAGTTGCAGTTGGGTACCGTGTCAAATGCTTTTTGGAAATCTAAAAATATAGAAACAGCATGTCGCTCTTCATCCACAGTTCACAGTATATCATGTGAGAAAAGAGCAAGCTGGGTTTTGCATGAGTGATGCTTTCTAAAGCCTTGCTCACTCGGTCAACTCATATGAATACACTTTACAGGGATATGAAATGCAATGGGATTCATACCAAATAAGAATAATAGGGGATATTGAACGTATCCAGAGAAGGGCAGCACAAATGGTCACAGGTTTGTTTGATCTGTGGTAGTGTGTCACAGACATGCTGAAGAAACTGAACTGGCAGACTCTTGAAGATGTAAACTTCCCCCAAAAGCCTACTTACAAAACTTTAAGAACCGGCTTCAGGCATATGCTAAAGCCCCTTGTGTATAATTCTCACAGGGATTGTGAGAGCAAGATTAGATTAATCACATAAAGCATGGAGGCATTTAAACAGCCATTCTTCCTACACTCCATATGTGAATGGAATAGTAAAAAAGCCTAATAACTGGAACAGTCACACTCAGATGTATCCTCTGCCGTGCACTACACAGTGGTTTGCAGATTATAGCTACAGTTGTAGATTCAACTCACACTTCACTTGGAGAAACAAACTCTTTAACAGAAAGAAAGACATTCCAGTCATATTGGAGGTGACAAAGATAGTTCGATTTTATTCACAATGTAGTTCTGTCAATGGTTTGAGTGAATTGTCACGATCTGAAGATGGCCAGTAATGGCTGAAATCAGTAATTTAGTACTGACATTGTGTGCGATTGTGCTGCTATCATCTGTTAGAAATATGATACTTCCACACATAATACCAGTTTCATGCCCGTGTTAAAATATTAAATGGCAATGGCTGATCTTGCTAGTTTTAAGAATACAGACAGACACAGACAAGGGATCACCCTACTGAAGATATAGGCTGCAAATGGGGAAATCCACTGAGATAAGCAAATTCCACAGAAGGCAGTTATTACTACACAAAGCCTGTGCATGAGTATCTCAAAAACAGTGAAGCTCGTTGAATGTTCACATGCTACTGTCATGTGCATCTATGGAAAGAGGTAGGAGGACAGTGAAACTACCATTATGCATTAAATGGCTGGATGTCTATGACTCTTCACAGAACGGGGGGTTCGGAGGCTTGTCTGCTTTGTATAGTAAGACAGATGATGACCTGTGGCATCTCTGTCTAAAGAGCACAATGCTGGTCCATGCACAAGTGTTTTGGAGAACACCATTCATAGTACATTACTGAATATGGAGCTCCATTGCAGACCACCCCTACGTGCTCACATGCTGACCCAAATTCCTCAACTACAACTGCACTGGGCATAGCACCATCAGGAATTGGCCACTGATCAATGGAAACATGTCAGCTCTTCAGGTGAATTACATTTCCGCTACACTAGGTCGATGGTCGTCTCCACAAACGCCGACATCAAGGTGAATGGCAACTCAAATCGCACAGCGTGCCATTGACGCAGGCTGGTGGGAGCAGTATTATGCTACAGGACACAATCTCCTACAACTGCATGGGACTTGTGGTAGTAATGAAAGACACGCTGACAGCTGAGAACCACCTGCACCCCTTCATGCTTGATGTCTTCCCTGACAGTGCTGCAACCTTTCAGCACTACACTGTCTGAATCTCTGAGCCAAAACTGTGCTACAGTGGTTTGAGGAGCATTATAGTGAACTCATGTTGATATCTCAGCAACCAAATTCGCCTGACATTAGTCCCATGGAACCCACACTATCAGGCGCCACCAGCACATACGCAAATCAGCGGCCCGCTATTTACATGAATTACATCACCTGTGCCGTTATTTACATGAATTACATCACCTGTACATACACATTTAAAGCCACATACCTCCACATACCTCCACAAACCTACCACCAAACTATCAGATCAGCGATATGTTTCATTTAAAAGACAGTCAAACTAGCTATTACACAGGTGGTCAGAATGTTTTGGCTCATCAGTGTGTGTCACAACAGTACAGAGTTCAATCATCATCAGGAAATTGGCACGGAATTGGCCATTCAAAAGTAATTAAAAGTATTAAATACAACAGAGTGATCCCAAAAAGGTTTTACATATGCACAAAAAAAATGTAGCAATCTATGCTTCAGCTTTATAAACAGTTTCATGCCAGAGCTGGATAGACTTTTGTCAAATAGAGCTGTTATCAGCAAAAATTTCACACAGAACACGGATGACTCACTATAATTGTGTGAACATCCGTGACAAAATTTTGTGCCAGACTGGGACTCAAAACCAGGTTCTTCCATTTACACAGCATTGCTCTACAAATTTTATATCCAGGCACTTCTCATGGACTTCATCTTTTCACTTGTATACATCTAACAAGCCTCACAGAGACTCTCCTTAATACAGCCTGAAGATATGAGGTATACACCAATAGTGCACTGTGCACAAAAGGCAGGGACCTGGGTTTCAGGTTCAGCCTGTTTGTAAATGTTCATCACACTGTACAATCCACTTGAGTGGAAAATATCAACATAGAACACTACCAAGAGGTTAAATTGAGCTCTCTACTGTATCCAGTCTCCCAGATGTTCCAGTCCTGCAACCTACAAGGATATCCTCTTTAGGAATTTTATGGTATAGTGGGAAATAAGTGACAAGTTGAAACTTTGACTCGGTTAATCAGGAACACATGAATAACGCAACTGGCAGCACATAGCCCACAAAGGAGGGATCTGGGTTTGAGTCCCAGTCCCACAAACTTTTTAACTTGTCATATATGTTTGTTGCAGTATATGCCCTTAAAAAAAGGTAAAGAAATGTCATCTCTAGAACTAAGTGATAGAATCTGCATGTAGATATAAAATATTGTTTCATTAGACTGTGGCTCTATCTGTCAGCAAAAGAATTTTTATATAAAGGTCGAAACAGTCTTCCAATTTTCCTATAGCTGGCCACACAACATGTTTCAGGGACAGTAAGGGAGCAGTTTGATAAGGCTAAACTTATAGATATGGAGGTAGTGTACACATGGCAATTTATTCACAGTTTAGAGTTACTGTAAGCTAATAGGTTACATAAGCAGCATGAATTTTCACAGGTGTTTTTTGCCCCTTCCAGTTCATGAGTGGGGAAAACATTGCTAGTTCCAAACAAAAATGAAATGCAAATATCTTAAATAACAACACACTGATTATGTTCACCCATAATATTACAACTTCTTCTGAATATGTAAAAAATCTTACTGCTGTTGAAGGTGCAGACATCAGAATTAGATGGACAGGTTTTTCCCTGGTTTGTGTAGCAGTTGAATTTGATGGATATGTCATCACAGGTTCACTTATTCTGTTATCCAACAAACATTTTTGTTGTTGGCCCTATAACAAATTTTATGTATTGTAATAGTACCAAACATTCTTGTTGATCAGTTTAATAAAATATATCTGAAACTTGGCATAAAACCATAAAAGGGAATAGTAAATACATACACAAAAATCTTTGGCTATAATACTAAATCTTACCACTGTCAAGGATGCAGGCACAATTACTACATGTAAAGGTCCTTTACCAGGCTGCTTATTAGTAGATTGAGTGCTGTGTGCTTCTTTAATTTGCTTTTTGCGGTTATCATCCATAACTGTATGAAGACAGTCCTGTAACATACATCACAGTTATAATGTCAATAGCATGTTATGATTAGGAAAATATGATATGCTAATTAAATTTTCTGCCTTTCTCACTGTCAAATGAATCCTTAGGACTTTTTAGGTACTATGTATTCTTTAGATTATTTAATGTTTCATTGATCCCAATTGCCTGCTCTGTTAAGGGTTCAAGTCCTAATGCAGCCATTAAATTCCACTAACAGACTAATGTCGGCGCATAATGTAATTCATGTTGATAAACAAGTCAAATATCTCTTTTCTGCTGTACAAACCACAAATAAACACAAAAATCTAGGAATTCACCCAAATGTCAACAAAATAACAAGTTTGTACAGCAAGCACAGAAATATTGTTTTGTAAATAAAACCATATTTTCTTTCTGCAACTTAATTTATTTTTTGCAGGTGCATGTCACCTTTTTTTTGCTCTACGGCATCTTCAGTGGGATCTATAAAGACAGAGTTTTGTTATTTTTAGATCATCAAAACAGTTCATGTCACGTTTTTTTATGTAAATGAGTAATTACTTGCAGTTTGCTGTGATCTGCGTTTCCTCTCATCTGGTATGGGGGTCGCACCACCAATTTATTTTCAAAACATAAGCACAATTTTGAATTCCGAACTTTTTCACACTGTTCACCATGTTCTTTTTGTGGTGTTCTATTATTCTTTTGCCACTAACTATAGCTATTTGTTCAAATACTGTACTTTTAACAACATAAACATTGTAACTAAAACCAAAGGGTCTGTTTACCTACATGTTGCCACTCTAACGGAACATATGTCGAAAACCAACTTCCATTTGTGATGAAACTCCCTGACAGATTGAAACTGTGGGCCAGACTGAGACTTGAACTCGGGACCTTTGCCTTTCGTCTACTGTCTGAACTGCCCAAGCACGACTCGCGCCCCATCCTTACATCTTTACTCCTGCGAGTACCTTGTATCCTACCTTCCAAACTTCACAGAAGCTCTCCTGCAAACATTTGCGGAGCTAGCACTCCCGGAAGAAAGGACATTGCAGAGACATGGCTTAGCCACAGGCCGGGTGTTTGTTTCCAGAATGAGATTTCCACTCTGCAGCAGATTGTGCACTGATTTGAAACTTCCTGGCAGATTAAAACTGTGTGCCGGGTCAAGGTAGGAGACGAGGTACTGGCAGAAGTAAAGCTTTGAGGGCAGGGTATGAGTAGACCTTGGGTAGCTCAGACACTAGAGCACTTGCCTGCGAAAGGCAAATGTCCCAAGTTTGAGTCTCTCTCTGGCACACAGTTTTAATCTGCCAGGAAGTTTCATATCAGTGCACACTCCGCCGCAGAGTGAAAATCTCATTCTTCTATTCATGACGTTTATCTCTGTGGTGTGTATGTGTGTGTGTGTGTGTGTGTGTGTGTGTGTGTGCGTGTGTGTGCGTGTGCGTGTGTGGGTGGGTGGGAGGGGGGGGGGGGGGGGGAAGAGAGGGGGATCGCATTGTAGAGTGTTGAATATGAACGTAATAGCTGTTAGAGAGTGGTTGAAAACTTTCGTGACAGCTAATTTGACTAAGTTTCTGTGGGGGGTTCATGGATAATTGAGTGAAAAGGTTTTGGGTGGTGGTGGTATTATTATTATTATTATTATTATTATTATATTGGGTGGTATTATTAATTATATTTATCCTCTTTGGGAGCGTTATTCCATTATTTTATCTGTTAGTGTAAACAATACATTGTTTGGCATATCTACTTGATAATTCAACAGGGTTTTCCTTTCTGTTTTGGTTTTCTGTAAGTGGTAATTTTCTTGCAGTGTTAGGAGGTATTTTTTTCTAGTTGATTTTAATTATTTTCATGTTTTCTTCTCTAGTGGAGGGTTTTTGGTTATATTCTCTTAGGTGTTCTGCAAATTTGGAGTGGTTTGTCCCATACTTCCAGACTCTCATGTGTTCTTTGTACCTGACACCAAATGTTCTACCTGTTTTTCCTCTGTATCTGCCTTCACAAGTGTTACACTGTAGTTGATATTACCTGCTTTCTGGTATGTGTCTCTTTTTTTGTCAGTTTTGGAGTGTATTTTTGTATAGAATTGTCTGTTGTGTATGCTACGTTTATTCAAGCTGTTCCATTACCCCTCCACCATACATTTGAGTGGGGGACCTCTGGATATTGATTTAACAGGAGAGCAAGCCATATTTTTTTAAATATAAAATGGAGATTGCATTATGCACGGAAAACAACCTGTGGTGGTATTCCATTCCTTCCACATTTCTGGGGGCTGCCCCTAACACAGGATACAGATGCCTTCTGCAGTTGCTCGATGTGAGTCAGATGCTGCATTATGAAACTATGTTAACACAAAATATCATTGCACTTCATGGGGTAAATTGATGACGACATGCAAAGTGCATACCAGAATCCCATTGAAAAACAAAGAGTATCTACTTCCACAATGAAATTACAAATAATTTCAAGAATGTCTTTCCAAAAATGTTACATATACTTCCTGTACACCTCAAAGAGTGATGCCACAGTGTTTCATGTGACAGCTCATCTCCATAAATATGGTGTTACTATTTAAAAATTAATTTATAAATGGCTAGATCTATGTATGATACATATCTCTAATGCAAAATTGAGCAAAGAAATTTAGTGTCCATTTCGCGTATGGAGTTTCTGACATCACGGACTGGCTGTTATCACTTAAGGAGGTGTAGTTTTTGTGACAATAATCTTTGCTGTGAACTGAAAAACAGGGTGATAATTGCAACTTAAATGAAAAGTTAAGTATATTAATCCCACACACAATATAAATAACTGACAATATAATTAAGAGAGAAACATGATTTGATGTTGTGTGTAGCTCTCATTCTTCTACAACAAGGATGAGTTTATTCAATTGGAACTTTTGGTCACTCACAACTACCTGCATCCACTGTGAAGTTACCTTGGATTTTCATAACAAATTATGTATGTACATGGTCCAGTCACATTAATGTGACTACCATCTATGTTTGACATCAGTTTGTAATAATCACCCACAGATGGCAGGTGGCAGCACTAGCAGTGAAGGGGAAATACAGCACATTGGAGGGGCATGGAAAACAGTGCAGTCACTATCATATGCAGAAACGGAGCGATTTATCTGACAGCCAAAAGGCATGATCATTAGTTTTTGGTGCAAGGATGGAGGCATTTCTAAAATGGTACTGTTTCTACACTGCTCGTGTTCACGTATACTGCTATCCAAAACTGGCGCAGAGGCAGTTGTGATGCGCCATGGGTTATAGACAACAGGGCTGAACCAAGGGGCTACCAACAGTATCTTCTCAATGACCATTCAGCAAATGTTGCTGCTTATGGGCCTCCACAGCAGGCACCTGGTTCACGTACCCATGCTAACTGCGGGAGATCAGCAATGAAGACTTGAATTTGCACACCAATACTGAAACTGGACATACACTTAGTGGTGACACGTGACTTTTTTGGATGAATCACATTTTCTGCTCCACTGGACAGATGATCATTCATGTGTACGGCATGAAATGTCTGCAACTAAACAACCTGCAACAATCATCGGAAGGGTGCAGACTGGAGAGCATTCCATGGGTGGTCTCGTCATATTGGAAGGCACAATGGATCATCACAAGTATGCATCTATCCTTGGGGACCACACCCACCCCTACATGCAGTTTGTTTTTCCTCAGCACGATTTCATCTACCTGCAGGGCAACACAACAGGACACAGTTTGCTGCATACATGTGTGGTTTGAAGAGCACTAGCATGACTATCACACTCTCCTGGCCACAAAATACCCCAGATCTAAATCCAATCACTTTGTTTGTTTCATGGAATATCAACCGAGAAATTTAGCCCAGCTGGTCACAACCCTGGAGTCAGCATGGCTTCACATCCCTGTCAGTACCTCCCAGAACCTCACTGTCTCTCTTCCTTCACATCTTACAGCCCTCCACGTTAAAAAATATGGTTAAGCAGGTTTTTGACGGGCAGTCACATTAATGTGACTGGACAGTGTACAATGCAACACCAAACTACAAGCATAGCTTCTCTAATAGGGCAGCCTTTCACGCACAGTGCTCACCTACTGCTCATATGGAACTATGTGGGATACCCTAAATTATATAGAAGCATTTTCTTGACCTTAACATCACAAAATCCCTGCCTACACCCCCCTCCCTCCACTCTCCAGGTGGGGCAGGTTGGTTGGTTGGTTTGGGGGATTCAAGGGACCAGACTGTGATGGTCATCGGTCCCGGTGGAGCAGGGTCATGACCACCAAAGAACATTTAACTAAAAGCATATAACAGTTCCAAATTTCTCAATTGATTCTCAGAGAATAAAATAGTATAAAACTTAGCAGGGTCTAAAACAGCAACAAACGCTTAAAATTTATAAGCTGTGTTTAATGCAATACACTTCTCAGTTTCTTGCCTGACGGCTTGCCCACACGGATCAGCTTGTGGCCAGAACAGCTGCAGATAACATTCCATCAGTGTCTAGATGTCCAACAACAAATAAGACAGAGTTCACAGGCAGAACAAACAAATTATACAATGGTGATTCAAGCTAGACAGAAAGAAAAATACCTTCCACCAAAGAAAAAATAACAAAGAGTGTAGCATTTATCTTTTATCATTTGGATAATGTACTTTATGCTATGATAGCCTCTGCTATTATTTCCTGTTATTGTTCCTTCCAAAATTGTCATTACTAGGCCTTCATGTCTTTGCATATACCCAATACATATATTTCTCTATGAACTTAAAGTGGCAATAAGCATACTTAATCTTCATCACATCTGAATTCACTCCTATCTCATGCTGCTAGATACCATAACTGTATACTCCTGATAGTAACATTCAAGATATGGGGCACTTCTATCACATATTTTGCAGAGCTACCTATGACTACACCTACATCCACACTCTGCAAACCACTGTGAAGGGCATGGCAGAGGTACATCCTACTGTACCAGTTATTTTTACTTTTTTCCCCTTGTCCCTTCACGTACGGCAAGAAGGATGAATGTTAGTTTAAATGCATATGTGCATGCTGACAAAACAACCTAATCCCATCCTCACACTCCCTACAGTAGTGATACACAGAGGGTTATAGTATATTCTTAGTCACAATTTAAAGCCAGTTCTTGGAGCTATGTAAGTAGGCTTTCTCAGGATAGAATCTGTCATTCCAGTTTCTTTGGCATCTCTGTAACACAATCTCATGGTTCACACAAACCTGTGACATTTCATGCAGCCCTTCTGTGAATACATTCCATGTGCCCTGTTGGTCCTATTAGCTACGGGTCCCACACCCTTGAGCAATATTTAACAATGAATGATGAGTGATTTGTAAGCAATCTCCTTTGTAGATTGATTGCATTTCCTCAGTATTCTACCAATAAACCAAAGCCTCCCACAGGCTTTAACCACGAATGGGTCTATGTGCTTATTCAATTTCATATCCCTACAGTGTGTTAGAATGATTCTATATTTCTAAACATTTAAAGCAAATTGCCAATCTCTGCACCAATTTGAAATCCTATAGTGTTCTTAATCAGTAGTTATGCAGCTTCTTTCAGAGAGTACTTCAGTATAGGCTACTGCATCATCTGCATAAACTCTTAGGTTACTACTAATATTGTCCTCAAGATCATTAATATTAAACATGAACAGCAACAGTTCCAACACACTTTCCTGGGGCACACCTGATGTTACTTCTACATCTGTCAATGACTCCTTCCAAAGTAACCTACTGCATCCTCCTACCAAAAAAATACTCAATCCAGTCACAAATTTCGCTTGACGCCCCATACCATCAAACTTTTGGTAATAAGTATAGATGTGGTAATGCATCAAATGCATTTTGGCAATCAAGAAATACTACATCTACTGACAGCTTTGATCCAAAGCCGTCAGTATATCTTGTGAGAAAAGTGCGAGTTGCACTTCACATGATTGATGTTTTTGGAACCTATGTTGCTTGTCATGGAGCAGGTCACTCTGTTCACAATACCTCATTATGTTTGAGCTCAGAATTGCTCTAAGATGGTACAACAAACTCTTGTCAAATCTGCTGGACAGTAGTTTTGCGGATCATTTACTGGGCACAGCTTTTTCTTCGAGGGATCTGCAATAGATTACAGTTAAAAGATGGGCTAACTCAGCTGCACTTTTGGTACAGAATCTGATAGGGATTCCTCAGACCCGGGAGCTTTGTTCAGTTTTAATTATTTCAGCTGTTTCTCAATGCCAGTCACTAAGACTTATTTCACTCAACTTTTCAATGGTGGTGGTTGTTGTGGTCTCCAGTCCTGAGACTGTTTTGATGCAGCTCTCCATATTACTCTATCCTATGCAAGCTTCTTCATCTCCCAGTAGCTACTGCAACCTACATCCTTCTGTATCTGGTGTATTCATCTCTTGGTCTCCCTCTACGATTTTTACCCTCCACGCTGCCCTCCAATACCAAATTGGTGATCCCTTGATGCCTCAGAACATGTCCTACCAACCGATTCCTTCTTCTAGTCAAGTTGTGCCACAAACTTCTCGTCTCCCCAATCCTATTCAGTACTTCCTCATTAGTTATGTGATCTACCCATCTAATCTTCGGTATTCTTCTATAGCACCACACTTCGAAAGCTTCTATTCTCTTCTTGTCCAAACTATTTATCGTCCATGTTTCACTTCCATACATGGCTACACTCCATACAAATACTTTCAGAAACGACTTCCTAGCACTTAAATCTATTCTCGATGCTAAAAAAATTTACTTCTTCAGAAACGCTTTCCTTGCCATTGCCACTCTACATTTTACACCTTTTCTACTTTGACCATCATCAGTTATTTTGCTCCCCAAATAGCAAAACTCCTTTAATACTTTGTCTCATTCCCTAATCTAATTCCCTCAGCATCACCTGACTTAATTTGATTACATTCCATTATCCTCGTTTTGCTTTGGTTGATGTTCATCTTATACCCTCCTTTCAAGACACTGTCCATTCCGCTCAGCTGCTCTTCCAAGTCCTTTGCTGTCTCTGACAGAATTACAATGTCATCAGCGAACCTCAAAGTTTTTATTTCTTCTCCATGGATTTTAATACCTACTCCGAATTTTTCTTTTGATTCCTTCACTGCTTGCTCAATATAGAGATTGAATAACTTCGGGGAGAGGCTACAACCCTGTCTCACTCCCTTCCCAACCACTGCTTCCCTTTCATGTCCCTTGACTCATAACTGCCATCTGGTTTCTGTACAAATTGTAAATAGCTTTTCTCTCCCTGTATTTTACCACTGCCACCTTCAGAATTTGGAAGAGAGTATTCCAGTCAACATTGTCAAAAGCTTTCTCTAAGGCTACAAATGCTAGAAACGTAGGTTTGCCTTTCCTTAATCTAGCTTCTAAGATAAGTCGTAGGGTCAGTATTGCCTCACGTTTTCCGATATTTCTACGGAATCCAAACTGATCTTCGCCGAGGTCAGCCTCTACCAGTTTTTCCATTCGTCTGTAAAGAATTCGTGTTAGTATCTGCAGTCGTGACTTATTAAACCGATAGTTCGGTAATTTTCACATCTGTCAGCACCTGCTTTCTTTGGGATTGGAATTATTATATTCTTCTTAAAGTCTGAGGGTATTTCGCCTGTCTCATACATCTTGCTCACCAGATGGTAGAGTTTTGTCAGGACTGGCTCTGCCAAGGCTGTCAGTAGTTCTAATGGAATGTTGTCTACTCCCGGGGCCTTGTTTCGACTCAGGTCTTTCAGTGCTCTGTCAAACTCTTCACGCAGTATCGTACCTCCCATTTCATCATCATCTACATCCTTTTCCATTTCCATAATATTGTCCTCAAGTACATCGCCCTTGTATAGACCCTCTATATACTCCTTCCAGCTTTCTGCTTTCCCTTCTTTGCATAGAACTGGGTTTCCATCTGAGCTCTTGACATTCATACAAGTGGTTCTCTTTTCTCCAAAGGTCTCTTTAATTTTCCTGTAGGCAGTATCTATCTTACCCCTAGTGAGATAATCCTCTACATCCTTACACTTTTCCTCTAGCCATCCCTGCTTAGCCATTTTGCACTTCCTGTTGATCTCATTTTTGAGACGTTTGTATTCCATTTTGCCTGCTTCATTTACTGCATTTTTATATTTTCTCCTTTCATCAATTAAATTAAATATTTCCTCTGTTTCCCAAGGATTTCTACTAGCCCTCGTCTTTATATCTACTTGATTCTCTGCTGCCTTCACTACTTCATCCCTCAAAGCTACCCATTCTTCTTCTACTGTATTTCTTTCCCCCATTCTTGTCAATTGTTCCCTTATGCTCTCCCTGAAACTCTGTACAACCTCTTGTTTCGTTGGTTTATCCAGGTCCCATATCCTTAAATTACCACCTTTTTGCAGTTTCTTCAGTTTTAATCTACAGTTCATAACCAACAGATTGTGGCCAGAGTCCACATCTGCCCCTGGAAATGTCTTACAATTTAAAACCTGGTTCCTAAATCCCTGTCTTACCATTATATAATCTATCTGAAACTTGTCAGTATCTCCAGGCTTCTTCCATGTATACAACCTTCTTTCATGATTCTTGAACCATGTGTTAGTTACGATTAAGTTATGCTCTGTGCAAAATTCTACCAGGTGGCTTCCCCTTTCATTTCTTAGCCCCAATCCATATTCACCTACTACATTTCCTTCTCTCCCTTTTCCTACTGACGAATTCCGGTCACCCATGACTATCAAATTTTCGTCTCCCTTCACTATCTGAATAATTTCTTTTATTTCATCATATATTTCTTCAATTTCTTCATCATCTACAGAGCTAGTCGGCATATAAACTTGTAATACTGCCGTAGGCGTGGGCTTTGTATCTATCTTGGCCACAATAATGCGTCCACTATGCTGTTTGTAGTAGCTTACCCGCATTCCTATTTTCCTATTCATTATTAAACCTACTCCTGCATTACCCCTATTTGATTTTGTGTTTATAACCCAGTAGTCACCTGACCAGAAGTCTTGCTCCTCCTGCCACTGAACTTCATTAATTCCCACTATACCTAACTTTAACCTATCCATTTTCGTTTTTAAATTTTCTATCCTACCTATCCGATTAATTTTTCTTTCTTCTGATAATGACATCCTCTTGAGTAGTCCCCGCCCGGAGTTCCGAATGGGGGACTATTTTACCTCCGAAATATTTTACCCAAGAGGATGCCATCATCATTTAACCATACAGTAAAGCTGCATGCCCTCGGGAAAAATTACGGCTGTAGTTTCCTCTTGCTTTCAGCCATTCGCAGTACCAGCACAGCAAGGCCGTTTTGGTTAGTGTTACAAGGCCAGATCAGTCAATCATCCAAACTGTTGCCCCTGCAACTACTGAAAAGGCTGCTGCCCCTCTTCAGGAACCACATGTTTGTCTGGCCTCTCAACAGATACCCCTCTGTTGTGGTTGCACCTACGGTACGGCTATCTGTATCGCTGAGACACGCAAGCCTCCCCACCATCGGCAAGGTCCATGGTTCATGGGGGGTTTTTCAATGGTATGAGGATTAATTTAGGGCAGCGCTCCTGGATTTTCCTTTGTAAAGGAACATTTGAAAACAGAGTTAAGCTTTTCTGCTTTTGATCCTCTGGGTGAAAGACTAGTCTTCTCAACCTTCTCTGCCAGTTGCTGGAATGATCCAGTATGACCCCAGAGCCCAAATGATAGGTATAATTTTTTCCAACATGTGCCATAATCTGCAGCTGGTTGCACCCAGTTCCCTCCAGGGCTGTCGAAGTAGCCTCTTCAAGATGTTGAATGAGGCCCTCAGGCAAACACACTGAGTGCACGTCTCCTGACCTTGCTGACAGTTCCATAAGGGATATGATTATTCGTCATACAACTGAACTGCAGATGATTAACAGACCTCTGCTATTTTGCATTTGCCTCATCTTGACACAGGCAAAGCAGGTTTCCCAACAGGCGAAGTGAGTCTCACTGGCTCAGTTTCAGTGGTAGCTAGCACCTTGAACCTGCTGGTTAGGGTAACACCCTGAATCCTCCCTCGTCCCTCTTTATCACATACAGGACACCTAGACCTACCATTGAAATGCCACTCACAGTGAAGTGGATGACTAGTGATTGATCCCGTACTTTCTGCAGAGGAGACAGCATTCACAGGAGGAGACAGTACTTGTGATACCTTCGGTAAATCTGATACATGATTCTTAGGAGCTCTGGCAACACAATGATTCACAGCAGCTGCCAGTTGTTTGACAACAGTCAGTGAGGTCTCCAGTTGCTTACGAATGTCAACTAATTCGTTTCATGTTTGAGAACAGCATTCATACTGGGACTGCATTGAGGCTGGTGCAATGTTTTACAGAAGAGTTAACAAATAATTTTAAGCTTGGTAATTATTTTTTAATCTGTTGAGCTAAAAATATTACTAATTCCCTCTAATAATTGAAACAACTGCCACATAAAACAAGATATCTGTTAAGACAACAGAAAAACCGGTGGTAAAAATTACTAGTTTCTGAAATTGTTAAAAATCATTCAAATGTCAAGATCACACAAAAACTTTTTATTCAAGACAACTGGTGCAACAGTCTCATCATCTTCAGGTCTGTAAGAAAATGCAATACATGGACTATGTCTCATTTGATATAAAAGTTTTAGTTTGGTATTATAAAAAAACCTGAAGTGGACCTGTACATTTACATACCTTAAACATTTTTCTGCAGTAAAACATGTTCATTTTACACTGAAACTAATGCACAAGATGGCCAGTGGATAAAACTCAGCACATCATAAACACTTGTCATCACTAAAATAGTTAAAAACACACAGCTCCTTGTTAAAAGGCCATTTCCATATTCATGTTGGTCACAGATGCTTTTTACATAATGGAGTTGTATCTCATACGCCATTTAAAGGGGATATGTACTGTTTAGTACATGTCCAACATATATAAACAGATGTGCTATAGTGTACCATAGCTGTATCATGAAGCAAGCATATGTGAGCAATATGTGTATAGACATGGCCTTTTGGACAATGTAGTGTGTGTTTTTATATATTTTAAAAACATATGTTTGTCCATTTGACATCTTGTGCCTGAGGTTCAGCATAAAATGGACAAGTTATACTACAAAAAGTGTTTAAGGTATGTAAATGTATAGGACCACTTAGGGTTTTTTATAATACCAAACTGTATTTTATTTTCTTACAGACGGAAAGATGACAGCCAAGACTGTTGGAACCGGTTGTCTAGATTAAAAAATACTTTGTGCAATCTTGGCTTTTGAATGGTTTTTAACAATTAAAACAAATCGCCCTTAAATACTCTCATAATAAGAAAATTCAATAGTTCCTGAAAACTTTTTGAGATTACTAACAAGCTAAAACCAGCATAATCTAAGTAGGACTCACAGTGAGATGTGGCAGGAATGCAATGGAGTGTGTCACAGCTGCTTGTAAGTATTCAGTGACAGAGCACCATACACATGGTATGTTTTGTAGCATCAAGATGAAGTAATTGTGACAAATCATGAGGTGAATATAATGACATAATGGGCAATGTGTTTGGAATGAATGAGCCACTGTAATCCCAAAAGCTCAGAATAAATATTCTATAACAATAAAAATAATTCTGTGGCTAGTTACGTCCAGCCAAAATCACTGCTTGAAGTGTTAAGTAACTGTCGCCAAGTTTCCTTCTCACATCACTAGTGATACCTGAGTTTTTCCTCAGATCATATTTGTTGGGTTTGCAAAGTCACAATGCTTTGACCATATCGCCATAGTTTTGACTAAACATCAGCAATTGGACAATTAGCACCTCTTCTTTAAAAATTGATTCCTCTGATAACGTGTAATATCTCACTGACTGTGAAACTGTTAGCCATGTAACACTATCACAATAACATTTGCACAAGGATGAGGTTAGAGATTTCTCATGCTCTTGCTGAAAGAGCCTTCCCAGCACTCATCCGAAATAATTTATGAACACTAGAGATGCCTTGAGCAAGGATAGGCAAGCCAAAATTTGGATGTAGCCCTTTGCAAGTACGAATGTTATACTTTACTATTCACCTTTCTTAATTATTCCAAAAAATAGTTGGAAAAAAAGGTCACTACTTCAGACTATTCTTCTCACTCCCAGGGCATCTAATGATGAAAGAGCTGTCAAGACACTTTTTAAATTCGTGTTTAAAATAGATGTCAGCTTCTCTGTTAGGGTTAGTCCTTTTCTTTCTGAATATGTTATCCCAATTCCAAATATTTCTCATATTAATTTTGTATAAGCTCTTTCCGATAAATGCATCCTCTCCTCATGAAACACCTTTGTACATTCATGTGTCTGTATAGACCACTTATGTTTTTCCTTGTATTAAACTGACAAATCCTATCACTATAAAATATTCCTTGGACAAATAAATTACTAGCATCAACCTGGTACAAACTGCTGTGTTATGCCCCAATGATACTATTCTCAACAATGTCTTGCTTATCATCTCAATGACACACTTAAATTAAAACACATATTCAACTGATTGGTTTGTTGATTTACGGGGAGAGGACCAAACAGCAAGGTCATCAGTCCCATTGGCTTAGGGAAAGATGGGGAAGGAAGTTGTCCGTGCCCTTTCAAAGCAACCATCCTGGCATCTGCCTGAAGCAATTTAGGGAAATCACAGAAAACCTAAATCAGGATGGCTGGACACTGGTTTAAACCATTGTCCTCCCTAACATGTTAACCAATGCTCCACCTTGCTCAGTTATTCAACTGGCACAAGTTAATTCACCCAATTTTTCATGATATTCACTAATATTTTCGAAGAACAACTCCAACTGCAGGCCCATTAATGATACAGTATTTATTAATAAAGAAAATAAATTTCCTGATGAAGTATTTGTTTTGAAAACGTAAGTTCCACATTTACATTTTACGTCATTCTTTGTAACTAGTTTAATGGTTTGTTAGATTAAACCCATAAAAATTATTTAGCTATGACAATGCATTTAGTTTATCATCATGATGATATTTCTAGTTGTCCTAACTTGAAAAAATAGAAACTGGCATAAAAGTTTACCTTGCCATCCTGCACTGTCTTAAAGCCCATATAGACACACCTACATTCATTTTACAACTTCACAAGAGATTTAAATTGCGCATGAACTGGCATCTCACTTCTCATAAAAGTGCTGTTATTTTACTTACAGTTTTCCTGTTTGCAGTTAGTATCAATTTTCTCCAAGTCACATTGGTAGCAAGATCGGATTGTTCCAATTGAACTTATGCAATCTTCTCTTACTTCAAGGTGACTTCTCTTTTTAATTTAAACAATTGTTTTCCCCAACCAATCTATTTCAATTTTGGGGACATTCTGCACAATTTCCTGATGCAGCTGTTGCTTTGGCTCTCGATTCACATTTTCACCTTGTCAAAGCACTTTGCTGTTTCAGTTCTATGTTTTTTATCTACATTATAAATGTTCTCTTTATTTTTTAAATATATAATTTACTTGTTTGCTAACAAACTCATCTAGTAAACTCATATCACGCTCCACATAGTTCTTTTTCTCTTAATGAGTTCTTTGCTGATTTAATTTTACAATTAACACCCTGATTGTTTCTTTTCTGATTTTCTAATGCTTTAAAATAGCTTATACATCCCCAATATATTTATACATATCTTCCCAAAAATGTGAATTATTCTACTGCAAAATTAAAACTCACCTGATCCTCATAAAAACAAAATCATCATTTACGGTAAGCATTAACACAAAACAGTCATGATGATCATGCACCACATTATTTTCCATATTATATTTATATTGGAATACTATAATAATATTAATATGGCACTTGTATCTGTAATATTTACAATGTGAACAAAAGACAATCAGAGAAATATACTGAACATTCAAGAACTTTAGCTAGTTAGTAAAACCTTTCAGTAATGTCAATTACTTAGGCTTAATACAGGATCACCTTGCATCAATCAACTCTAATTACATGAGGGGTTCAGTAAGGTTTTCTCCTCAATGAAGAATCCTTGTTTTTTAATCAAGCAATAATTATCAACAAGCCAGTGTACAGCACAAAAATGTTTTATTCTTTATTTTTACATAAATCATCATTTGACTTTTTGTTTTACAATCCTTGCTGATGCAAAGATTTGGAATTAGTAAACAACACGATTCCACTAGAAATACACCACCATCAACATGGCAGAAGTATGAGCCACAAGAGAGGGCAAGTTGATGACAACACAACAAAATAAAAAAATAACCAAAACAAACACTGATACGCTAAATGGAGCTCCCTGGGATAGGGAATTTTAGGTGGAGATGTTCTTGTTACTAAACCCTCAAAAGAATTAAAAACTTGACAATATTAGACCAAAGTGGGAAAAGTGTATTTCCATCACAACATAATAATAACTATCCATTGCCCAGTGTACAAAAAAAAAAAAAAAAAAAAAAAAAAAAAAAAAAAAAAAAAAAAAACCCTGTAATGAAACACTGGCTGGCTTTGCCAAATCAAAAAAATCTGTCACCATCCAGTTTAACCTAGACCTGAGGCTACATTGCAGATCAATCTGTCACCACAACCTACATATGAGGCAAAAGACAGAACTATGGGAATAATAGTGTCAATGGTTAACAGTCGAAGCAAGACATCACTATCACAATATTCAATGTACCTGCTACCTTCACTACTACCACTGAAAATGATCCAAGCCATTGGCATTTTCAATGGCTCATCATCACCATTGCAGCTATGTAAGTCTGGTAAACAATGCAATCCAAACCATTACCCAAAAGAGCCACACAACATAGTATAAAAAAGTAAAAAAATACATAAACACAAATGTTGCAGATTCCACCTATGCAACACATGGCGTCCAGTTTCAAAGGATATCCCAATGGCTCAAAATTGTCACCAGACCCATCTGCAAATGATCTGTTATATTACACTATCAAACACCACGCCATTGTTATCGCTACTGACAGAACATGATGCACATGAGGAAATACTACATAACCTGGCTACATGTCCAGTTAAGGAACTACCAATGAAGTTATTAGGGCAGACTAATGGGAACTACACTTTATTGAAGAAAGGACAGTTAACATGGAAAAGGTAACAAACTTCAAAATACAAAAGAAATAAAACAATCAATTTCTGAGAACAGTTATCACAAGGAATATATTTAAATGCCAAATATGTGACTAGAAGTTTACTAAACCTAATACCACACTCCTTACACGAGGAAATAATTTTTCAAAGGCACACAACAGTTACTGCAGGATTTTGCATGTTCCATGCGTCATATTCACAACAATTTGTCATGATGTGGAATGTGTCAGTAGGTTTACAAATATGATAATTTTTTTTCCTGTAAAAGCAGGGGTACATGCTAGACTTTTACATAACTGGACTTTTCTTTTAATCTATAACAAAATTTGATACATGTGACACAATCACATACATACTATCTGCTCAGAAATCCACATACGGAGTATAAAGAGTTATCAAGTAGGAACAATATCAATTGGTTTTTAAAACTTTGACTATTTGCCTGCATCTTTAAAGCACAACACAGGTGTTCAAATATTTTTATGCCTGCACACCTAGGTTTTTTCTTGTGTAAGACTTAGGTTGGATTTTATGTTCCTGTTATATTTATGGAGGTTATGTTATTTTCAGTACCAAATTCAATATGTACTCAAAGTTTGTGTTAGTTACTTGTAAATTTCTCATGAAATTATTTGTCTTAAAACAACACAGGTATTTCTTTTTTTAATGTGTTCACTGCCTCTTGTGTTATTTCTACATGGAGTGCACTTATGGCTTAGTTTCAAAATTCCTTTCCTTTTATTCTGTTCTTGGCCCAGTTCTCATGCCATTAATTGAAGAACAAGAAGTACAGGTGGTACAACAACGAAAACTATCCAACTAGAATTTGGACTTAGTTCATCATCCTGCTACTGATGGTGTAAACTTTAGTTACAAGTCTAAACCCGATGTTATGTTAATAATTTACTAGTAAGTATTCTGTGAAGGATGCAAAAAAGTAACTTGTATCATAACTGAAGGGGACATTAAATTCAAAAGGAAATGTAAAGCAGAAGCCTTACATAAGGAAATATATTTCAAATCTGCCTGTTGACAGCATAGTACACACTATGGGCTAAATACACCATGGACCACACTACAGGTTTGATTATTACCACAACCTTTATTAAAAATTCACATTAGTTAGCTTTCTCAAGAAGCAACCATACTGTCACTTTACAAATTAACTAAAATACCCTACCTCCAACTTAGCTACCAATCAGACTGTAACCACCACAAAGATTTGAGAAAGGGAGTGGGCGGGGCCACATTAACAGATTTTCTAATCCAATGCAACTTTGCTTGCACAATTTACAACTACTAGATCTGTATTTTTTTACTATTTGCGTAACAACTCTATCCAAGTGGCAATTCATAAATGTCTATCGCTCTGTGCGGCAACGACGTTAAATGCATCAACCGATAGAAATGAAAACTAATTTTCTCATTCCTAATGTCAGAAAATGCAATAACTAATTACATAATACGTGGTGCTCATTCACGGTCATGTTGTAGGCACGTATTTAATGACTGGCATTTTTTGCCTTCTGCTTCACAATATATTTATTTCCTCATGACGTTTGTTTTAAATAGTCCACTGCAGTTCAAAAAGGAGAATTGTGTACATCATAATACCATAAGGACAAAATGCCATTCATTACACTGTATTAACGATGTCTTCGCCACAAAAAGAGGATGCACAATGTTGCATCGGAAGTTTTGGTCACTTACTCAATAATATAAAATTTCTAGCTGACAGTAAACAAAGGTTCTCCTTGACAACTTCCTCCAATTCCACTGCATAATCTCTGGTGACGTAAAGTATAAAAGGTGATAGGTACGAATTAGTAACTCATGTCTATGGCCTATATTTATTTAATTGACTAAAAACAAAACCTTGTAAATGCCCAGCATGTGGCAGTATTTAAAAATTGATTTGCTATTTGAATACAAAATGACTAGTTCCAAATCATTAGGTTTTATTGTAAAAATGATATGCAGCACATGAAACAAATGAACTAATGACCTACGTTTACATGACACAATAGGCAACATAATCTCCGGATAGTAAATATACGTAAACTGGTGCTAATGACACCACATGCTACGTAATTTCGGAATAGTATACAACACACACACACACACACACACACACACACACACACACACACTGTAACATCAAATAAGCTTGCTGAAAAGCACCAAAATCAGTGTTCTGTACCTAAAGTCACATCATATAAGAAAATTTAAACAATTGGATGCATGTTTTAACAAAGCGCAAACAGTACCAATTCATGTAAAAAGAAAACACAACGAAACAACCAATTCAAGACCAAAGATGTTAACTGAAAGCACGACAGACAGTAATCAAAGATACACTATTGTGGATTTTACAGGAGACACAACGGCAACCAACCTCAATGTCTGAATGAATTATTTATTTCGCCATAACATCATCAAACAGCAGTACAGGCCCGAAACTGGTTACAGCGAAATAAATCATTCATTCTGAAAGGGTTGGCGATTGCATATTTTTTCCAATTGTGCTTACGGAAACAGCCGCAGTATTCTCAAACGATAAGAGACAGAATACTCGAAATTTTTAACAGTAACTTGTATTGAAAATCATAGACACCAGGCTCTGTGTTCAGGTCCTGACGTGCAACCAGAGTTCAGGATTGTAGAAGATTGTGAAACCAGAGTACAAGGCTACGAAATACGAAGCTCCCCTGTTTTATGCAACTTCACTACTGCAGTGCTGCTAAGTGGCTGGTGTGTATAAACACGCTGAGAGAAGATTGCGTATTGTATATACGGAGTGGCGAAACACACTCTAAATGCAAATTAGAAAGTATCTCTGAGCTTACTGTGACGCTATAAGTTCTAGCAGCCACCAAAGATATAATCTGTTAATATAACAATAATGTTACAGCTGGGAAATAGTATCTTCAAAACATGTATACATTATGGCTTAATTTGACCGAAAGAGCGTTCCTACACTTTTTTTAACTCACTGGAACTAGTGAAAACCAGAGATTTAAAACAGTACAATAAATCGAAACATAACTATAATTTGACACCGCGCTGGCACCAGTGAACGTAGGCAACACATAGTACTCACCCCAGTTCCTGCACTCAGCTCTCATTCCTGTCTATGTAACGTCTTTCCTTGCGCTGCAAACAAAGAAGGTCGAACCTGTCATGAGGCTAACATCCAATAATAGTGTAATTTTCGTTCAACGTTTACGAATAGATTCTCATGTTAAGTAAATGGCAAAGACTTTTCTCTTTGGTTAATAAAATAGAAACTACTTATTGAATTCATGAGCTGCAAATACACCCATATTTCCAATAAGTCATTTATTCATTTGCCCACTATTTCCAGCAAATTGCTCCTCTGCCGCTTTCAAATTAATGTGAGCTTATTCATTCTCTCTCTTGTGCAGTAGTTTTCCTGTATATCTTGTTAATATAAGGGGTTGTTTGTGTTGCTGCTCCAGATGATAATTATACGAAATATTTGTCAGGATTTGCAAGCGGTGGGTCATTGAGGTAGGGCAATACGCGAACACGGAAAGTAAGTTTAAACAGTTTTATTAACAAAGGCTGATTATAAAACATGCATGCTACACACACCCATCATCACTGTGTCTGACATTCTAATTACGGTCGTATCGAAAGACTCCATGGTGAGCTAATAAAAGAGACATATTTGAGCCCGAGGCCATACTGGTTAATATGGGGCATTGCGAACTAAGTTGAGATAAGAAAATTACGGGCACGAACGAAACAAATGTATTGAAGAAACAGGACCAAACGCAGAAATAAAGTGCTAGCACACTTCATATATGGGAAAATTAACGCAGGCTCCATAGGATGAATTGAGAACACGTATGGGCTCTTACGGTGTGCTCAGATATCATGAGACATGAATCCACACGTAGATCTCAGGCGGTACCTCGAAAGAGTACCGCCCTTCAATAACGCCATAGCCACTTATCGAAGTATTAGGTGTTCCAGGACCAGCCAGCCAGCGTTCCAGCCAGTCAAAGTTCCAGCCAGCCAGCCGGCATGCCAGCCGGCCTGCCAGCCAGCCAGACAGCCAGCCTGTCTGGCTGCCTGCTCGCGGCTAAGAAACGCCGGGACTGGCGACAGATATGCACCCGTCTCAATGTTACACTTCCTTTCAACTCGTCCAAGTACTGCTCTGCCTTCCGCCGCCTTACCGGATCTAAATCCCCCCCTACTAACCTCTCCTTCATCATTACCATCCCATCCCTGACAACCTTAGTAAGGCCAGACACTTTGCCTCCTACCTGTCCGATATATTTACCCTCCCTGACGTTCCCCAGTTCTATTACTCACTCTTCCCAGATGTCCACGATCGAACTGACACCTCTGTCCCTCCCGTCGCCCCTGGCTTCCAGTACTTGGACAACATTACACCCAACGACCTCAATGCCCCCATCACTACTCAGGATATTATCACTACATTCAACATGAAGCGAAACACCACTCCCAGTCATGATCGTGTTACCTATTGCCAACTTCGTGTAGCTCCCGCCTCCTTCCCCTCCAATCCTGGCCAGACTATATAATGTGGTCTTGTCCAACGGCTGCTACCCTGGCCTGTGGAAAACCTCCCATATCCTGATGTTCCTCAAACCCGACAAACCGCCATCTGCTGTCTCCTCCTAACATCCCATCAGCCTTACCTCGGTCTTCAGCAAGGTCCTGGAATCCATGCTAACCCGACGCATCCACCAGCATCTCCGCCAGCTCTGCCTCCTTCAATTTACCCAGTGTGGCTTTCGACCATCATTCTCTACCAATGACCTTCTCCTTCACCTCACTCATCTCCTCTGCTAACAGCTCAACTCCCGTCGCTCTGCCATCTTCCTCTCCCTCGGCGTTGAACGTGCCTATGACTGTGTGTGGCATTCCAGTCTCCTCTTCGAGCTCCAAACCTTCGTCCTGCCTATCAACTACGCCCGTCTGATCGGGTCCTTTCTTTCCCAACGTCCTTCCTATGTCACCATCCATAACACGGATTCCTACACCTTCTATCCTTCTGCCAGTGTGCCCTAAGGTTCCGTCCTCTCCCCTCTTCTATACCTTTTGTATACGGCAGACATGCCGCCGCCTCCATCCCCCATCCACCTCCTCCAGTACGCCGATGACACTGCCTTCCTTGCCCTCGCCCCCACCCTGCAACGTTCCCAACACTTTCTCCAATCCCATCTTGACCGGTTCACCACTTGGTATAACCTGTGGTTGCTCAGAGTCAATCCTTCCAAGACCCAGGCGATCATTGTAGGCAAAACCACCACTTCCTTCCATCTACTCTGCTTCTATCTCACCATTTATGGCCGTCCTATTGCCCTCACCCCCACCCTCAAGTACCTTGGCGTCACCCTTGACCGTCGCCTCTCCTGGACCCCCCATCTCCGGTCAATCCAAGCCAAGGCATGCTCCCGACTCCGTCTCCTCAAGCTCCTTTCTGGCCGAACATGGGGTCTGGACCCCTCCACCATCCTCCATACCTATAAATCCCTTATTCGCCCTATAATCTGCTACACTCATACCACCTGGATCTCTGTCCCTCCTACCTTTTACAAATTCCATCAAATCCTAGAACGCCATGCTCTCCACCTCGCTTACTGCATCCATCTCCCCTCCCCCAAATGGATCCTCTATAACCTTATTCCATTCCCGCACCTCCTTCTCTTTCTCAAACGGATACGGATCCTCTACACCTCCTGCAAACTTGATCCCCCTCACCCACTTGTCTCTCCCATCCTCTACCACCCCCATCCGCTGCTCTCCATCTCTCCATTCTCCATACGATCGCCCAAGGTGGCTTCCACCAACTCCCCCTCCCAGATGATGCCCTCATCCCCTCCATCTATCATTCCTACCAACTTTGATCCTCCTCTTCCGCACCCTGTGTTTTCTCCCGAGGGACCCTCTCTCCCTTCTCGCCCTCCCCCTTCCTCACTCCTTCCTCTGCCGGGCTTCCCCAACCCCCCTACCTTCTGTCCCCCCTTCCCATCTCCTCTCCCACTGGCATCTCCACACTCCCCTCTCCCTCCGCTCCCCCTTTTTTCCCCTTGTGGGGACTTTTTACGCACCCAAGATCATCGCCTAGTGTTTTTGTGTGTCGTCACGTTCGTGTTCAAGTGTTCCAGTGTTACTCGTTTGTGCGCCAACGTTTGCGTGTGCCATCTGTCATCTCTGTGCGTGTCCACGTCTCTGAACATTTTTATTTTGGACTCCGCCCCCGTGAACGACTCCGTGTGTTTTAATTTTGTAGGTCTATGTTTGTATATCTACTCTGTCTGTACTGCGATTGTCTTCTTTTGTATCATTAGTTTTATCTGTCGCTGAAGAGCGGCGTAATGTGCCGCTGATGGCCTACCGGTACCAGGTGTGAAATTAACAATAAAGAAAAAGAAAAACACACTATATGTCTGTTGGTATAGCTGACAAAGATGGCAAAAGCCCAACTAAAGGGAGCCAACGCAAACTTAGTCACAATAACATAATTCAAATCACCAGTCCATTTATCTCTCCCCCCCTTTCACTCTTCGCTACTCCACCCAACTCTCTTTTTTCCTTGTGCTATCATTTCCATTCCCATCAAGCAAATGCTCGGTGAAGAGCTCCCAAAAATGAACTCCCCTCACATTCACCTGCTCATTGAGAAGGCACATGCCAGCTGATCTATGATGACAAAAGATCTCCATATCCTCTAACAGATCAAGATAATATCCCTTTTCTGCTCTATGTAATAACCTCACACGTGTCTCAATTTGAGTAAGTTCATGTCCACTATTTATAATGTGGGCTGCAAAATTCGACCTCTCATCCACATCCTTTCTGTCTAAGGTGACATGATCAGCAAATCTAATTTTAATTTTCGTCCAGTCTGACCTAAGTAACATGCTTCACAGTTTGGACAAAGTATTTTGTAAAACCCCGACTGGTGTAAAACTTTTACTTTATCTATGCCATGATCTAAAATTTGTCCCAAATTATTTTTAGTTGAAAAAGCAATCTTAACCTTGCATTTCCTAAAAATAGCTGCAACTTTAAGACTAACTGCCCATAGTATAGTAAAGAAACATATTTCGTTGGTTCATTTTTCCCTACAATTACTTCATTTGCTCCCATGTCTTTATATCTATTGGCAAATTTTTCATAAATTTTTGGAACAAAGAGTAGCGGATAATCATTAGATTTAGGTATGCCAAAAATAATATCTAACTCAGTTTTACGATGCTCTTCAGAAAGTGAGGTACAGAAAACACTATTAAATGAAAATCTGAACAACGCCATTTTATGCTGATTAGGGTGGGCTGAATGATAATTTACGATACAGTCAGTATATGTCTTTTTTCGATATATGCCAAAATGAAGCCTTCCATCACTATTCCTTATGTATAGATCCAAAAAATTAATAACCCCACTAGTTTCAGGTTCATATGTGAACTTTATTTTAGCATGTAAAGCGTTAAATGAGGATACAATTTCGTTAATGTCATTTTCATCGCCCTTCACAAGCAATAATGTATCATCAACGTACCTACTCAACATTCTCATGAAACCATCTGGTTTCAAGAAAATGATGAACATGTTAGCTAAAAAAACAGAAATCGCGTTTCCCATCCTAAGAGCGTCTTTTTGCACATAAATTTCGTCATTGAACCGGAAAAAGTTGTATTTGAGTATAAGAGACAAAAGGTCTATAAACTCCTCAATTTTATTGTCTGTCAAATGACTCAGCATTAAATTATTTATCGCAATATGAATAGTCTCATCTATTGGGATATTAGTGTATAAATTCACAATATTGAGAGATAACAGCTTCATACTAGCTGTACTGGGGATATTTCTAACCTGCTCAATTAATTGTTTACTATTCTTCACGGAAAATTGTTTATGGAATCTAAAGTGTTTTTTAATATGTTTAAACATTTTCGCTCAATTTTACTGGAGGGGCACCCCACACTGTTCACGATTGGACTCACAGGGCACGCTTCTTTCTGGACCTTAAGTCTGTCTCCCCAGACAGAAAGAGCAACCATAGGTGGCTCAAAACGACCTCCTGGGTGTTATGAATCTATTTCGCCATTTGTGGTATCAGAAGGCATTGCAACATGTATTTCATTTGCAGACACAGTAACGTGCGGTACAGAGAAGTGTGCCTTCAGGATGACAATTTCATACATGACAAATGCTGTTGACAAAAGACAGATTCATAAAACCAATAAAAACACAATACTGACAATCAAGTATGCATTAACATTACTATGAATCGAAAGCCTTAATTCTATTTGCTGCTTCAATGAAGTTTATCTCATTATTGGAAGAGATTACATTTTCATAGATGTCCTTAACTAAATTATTGTCTTCAGAAAAACTTGATAAGGAATGCTTTCCATATGTTAATATGTATGAATCACTGTAATAAACAGATAACATTCTCGTTAATGGCAAATGTCTGGTTGCATGAAATGTAGTTGACAATACAACTAGACATATCAAATAATTCCCATGATACACCAGAATGTGTGGCATGCAAGATTAATCCACTATTATTCAACGTGAGTGTAAAGGGTAGCTCAGGTGTATCATAGTTTTTACATGTAAAGGTGACATCAACAGTGGAGGTAAATGAGAAAATTATATCTTCACAACATCGTTTAAGAAATGGACGACAAATATGAGTTAAAATTCTAAGGCAATCATCTCTTGGGGGATGATTCATAAACAATTATTTCTCACACTTGTACAGACTACTATCTAAGAATACTGCTGATTCAGGGCAAATTAACGTATGCCTACGTTTGCACATACGAAAATCATTTTCATTTAGGGACACAAAATATCTTTGATCCTTGTTGATCAGTAGATAATCATTCAGTACATACTTTACATGAATACCTGCCTATCTCAATTTCACAGGGTAAGTGTAAATCTTATACAATTCGAAATTATGCTTTGATCTAACAATGGGTATAGAAACAATAACAGTTAATTCAGCTTCAGTCATTAAAGAGTTTGTGGCGGTGAACTTATAGTAATCGTAAAAATTATAAGAGTTAACAGGGTAAATCATAGTATATGATTCATCTCACTTTCGTTCAATTAATAGTAGAATCTGTAAAAAAAATTCTGGATGTAGTAGTACACTGCTCAAACAATCGATTGAACTACTTTCTCAGGCTGTTCTTACGTTAAGGGTATCAGTTCTAGTATTTGATAAACAATCAGTAATCCTTAACAAAAGAGTGTTTAAATCTAAGTGTGCTCTCACAGCATTTAATCCTTGGTATAGTTCTTGCATATCTGGTTTCCTTTCATTATGAAGTACGTGGAAATGTGAGATAAAATGCTTTACAATCCATTCAATGAAAACTGTGTAGTTAAAAGTGGTTCTCTGGATGTTCTTTAATACGATAATTGCATTGGAGAGGTTAGTTGAATCTGTACTAGACTGTTGTTCAAGAGCTAAATTTTGCCTTTAACTTCCAGTAGATCCCGACTAGTTAATGTAGCAAAATCAAACCAGGCACGTTTATGCCTAATTAACGTTTTGTGTGGCAAAACCTCTAAAAAACAGTAAATCTCGTGTTCATAAATAGCAAATGTAGACTCTACCTGCATTTGCTTCTTTACAGAATTGAACTTTTGTTGAGTTTCACTCCGATTGTACTTGAGGTCAAGTTTGGCATTATTTGTTGAAACTACTATGTCTGAGCATGATTCAAACAAAACGCCTGTACTCTGTGGTACTATTACTACAGCATTAGTAGAATACGCTATTATAGCAAACATTAGAATAAAAATGAACATGGTTAATTAGATCTAAATACTGAGTTGACAATGAACATAAAATAAATGAGTTACTTATGGTAACCTGTGGAACGAATGTTTTGTTTCACTTGTGCACTCGTGCAATAGCTTCAATACTAATTTTTTACAACACAGTCACACAAGCACATGGCTGAAATAAACATATGCATTGCATTCTCACACACTGCACGCTTTTACATAGATAGTAGAGGTGTCTGTAACAGGATTGCTTGGAACGTGGCACT
Organism: Schistocerca gregaria; assembly: GCF_023897955.1. Lineage (NCBI taxonomy): Eukaryota > Metazoa > Arthropoda > Insecta > Orthoptera > Acrididae > Schistocerca > Schistocerca gregaria. The sequence continues at coordinate 844,448,797 of NC_064931.1, forward strand.
GCCTCGGCCTCGAAGTCTGGGCTGGGACCTCACGATTCCCGCTTCCTGGGTTTGAGAACAGCAGGTCTGCCTCTCGGTCAGTCTTCGTCGTCTTGCATGACTGCAGAAAATCTACCCAGAGATGGCTTTGCACGATTGACATGAATGACAATTGAACGAAAGGGCAGTTGGAGATTAAGAGTGACTCATGACACCACCTTCAATGTTAGATACGGTCCTTTCCAAAATTTCTTAAGATTTTTGACTTGACTCTTTTTTAACACCACCTTGCTCAGATACACAAGATCTGCAACTCGATACTGTGGCATTGTCGCTTGGCGATCGTGTTGTCTTGCTTGCTGAAGAAAGGATTGATGATTTTGCTGCTTCACTCCCCTCTATGCTTCCTTTAGTTTGCGTGATAGATCCCTTATGTGTTCAATACTGATCCTGCAGTCGATCGTGCAAAGTCCAAGGGTGAATGCATTCTTCTTCCTCAGACGATCTCATATGGACTTAGGCCTGTTGAGTGGTGCATTTTGGCATTCTAACAACTTACCAAGTACAGTAAACAGACATCCCAATTGTCGTGTTTGCTGCTCACATAATAGGTAACCATTTTAACAATTGTTTTGTGGACTCGCTCGACTCTTCCATTTCCTTGAGGGTGTGCTGATGTAGTCCTTAACTCAGTTATTTGCATGAGCTTACAAGTCTGTTTAAGTAATTCGCCCATAAAATTAGTTCCTTGATCACCAATTATACTTAATGGTGATCCTAACTTAAGAACCCATTCTTTTACAAAAACTTTAGCTATAGTCTCAGCGTTCTGATCAGGTATTTGTATCATGACAAGGTATCTAGAAAAACGATCTAATATTGTCAGTATGCATTTGTTTCCATTTTTAGTCTTGCGCAACAGTCCTACAACATCTAGTCCTACTTGTGCAAATGGTTCACTTGTTTCTGGCAGTTCTTGCAATGGTGCTCTACTTTTTCCTGTATTATTCCGTCTGTTACAGGAATCATATTCTGAAACAAACTCAAAAACGTCAGCTTTGCAGATCGTCCACCAAGACATTTGAGCTATTTTAATGTTTGTTGCTTTTTCAATGTAATGCCCTGATAACAAAGAATTGTGTTGTTCTCCCATGATTTGCTCTTTCATGCTTCCTGGAATAACTAATTGGTTTCCTTTACTAGTGATTTTGTACAATAATACATCTATTTCTACAAAACATTGATCATTTTTCCATAATTTGCATTGTAGATCTCCTTCTTTCGCTGCCTTTAACTCTTCTTCTCGACTTATTGTAACACAAACATTGACTTTTCGACTCATTGCATCGGCATTCACATGTTGTTTACAATGTCGGTGAATAACTTTAAATTGGAACTCACTCAGTCTTAATGCCAATTTTGTTAATCTGGAACTTGGATCCTTTAAGCTCAATAACCGTTTAAGTGCGGCATGATCTGTAATAACTGTAAATTCTCTTCCTGTTAAGAAACTTCTGTTATGTGTTATACCAAAAACCAAACCACAAAGCTCCTTCTCAGTAGTAGTATAATTACATTCTGCTTTGTTTAATTGTCTGGAAGCAAATGAGATTGGATGTTCATGACCATCAACTTCTTGAGACAAGACTGCACCTATGGCGGAATTGGATGCATCTGTTTACTGAAATCTGGATAGGCTAACACTGGGGCTGTGGTTAGAGCAGTTTTAAGTTCTTTTGGATTCTGTTGACCAATTAAATGTGGCTCCTTTCTTCAGTAGCTGTGTCATTGGATGTGCTATATTAGCATTACCAGCTATAAATCGTCTGTAGAAATTTGAAAATTCCGAGAATGATTGTAGTTCTTTCAAATTTTGTGGTTCAGAAAAATTCTTTACATCTTCAATTAATTTTGTGTCAGGTCGAGCACCTTCACTGGTTATAACATGACCAAGGTAGTTAACTTTACTTTGTGCAAAATGACATTTATCTATTGATAAAGACATGTTTGTGCTACTTATACGCTGAAAAACAGCTTGTAGTCTCTCAGTATGGTGCTTCACGTTTTCACCAAAAATTATTACATCACCAAGGTAAACAAGTGCTTGTGTTGGGATGAGCCCTTTTAAAACTGAATCCATCAGGTGTTGAAATGTAGCTGGAGCATTACAAAGTCCAAATGACATACAAAGACCCTTGTATACTCCTGTTGCTGTTACAAATGAAGTTTTTGCTTGATCATCTGGATGCACTGTTAACTGGCGATAACCACTTGTTGAATCACATACTGAAAAAATTGGACATCTGCCCAAGTAATCCAAGGTTTCCACTAAATTTGGTAAAGGGTAAATGTCGGGTGTGGTCACAGCATTCATACATCGGTAATCAACACAAAAACGGAACTGTGGTTCTCCTGAAATCGATGTCTTCTTTACAATTACAAAAGGCGAACACCACGGTGGGTCTGAATGATCTCTTGGTTTTATAATTCCAGCTTCTAATTGTTCTTTAATCTTGTCTTCTACCAACTCTCTTTGACTAAATGGTATTCGGTAAGGTTTCTGTGTGATTGGGGCTGCATTCCCTGTATAAACACGATGGTGAACGAAATGAGTAACAGGTAAATTTGCATACTCCAACAAAACAGGTGCTAAAATCTTCTGTTCATCAGCTGTGAAATGTTGTATCTTCTTCCGAATCTTGCGCTTCAGTCCATTACTAACTTCGTCTTCTCGTTCTAATTTTGCGGTACTGTTACAAAAATCTGTGTTTATAACTGCAGCATTTGTTACCTCATTTCCACTCTGTATTACATCACTTTTACTTACGCTCGACACTTCAGCAACTTTCGCTCCTTGTGGCAAAACAACATCCTCATTGCTCGTATTCGTCGTTGTAACTGGGACTTTTGCGACATTCTGTCTCACCATTGTAGCGACACCTACACTTCTAGTAACATAACAATGGATTGTATGCAGTAACTCACTTTTCTCGGTTCGCTCAATTAGTAACAAAGTTCCTTCCTTACATCAGGGTGACTTAACTTCAGCGTAGATTGTCTTTCTTGCTCCCTTGGAAATTTGTTGAGGCTGATCAATTTGAACATCGACTCGGACGGTTTGAACTGATGCATCGTTTGGGCGGTCCTAACCCACGACGTCAGTATTGCTGCTCCTTTGAGTACGATCTGAAGAACGATTTCCTAGGTTGTAGTTGCTACGGCCTAGTCTGATCTTTCTCTCTGCGACAAATATCACTGCCTCGTTAGGGGACAAGAAATCAAATCCAAGAACACCGTCGTAACGCGTTTCGTTATTTGAAACCACTTGCACCCTTGCTGTGTATTTATCTTTATTTTCACCTTCATCTTGAACTTGGCCAAGAATTAATTCTGCATCAACTTCTCCATAGTTACGTATTGTGCCTCCGTTTAACTCTCGCACTTTTAATAGGGGCTATTTCAAATTATCCCGTTTATCTATGCCACACCATATAAATGAGGTCTGTGCTGCTGTGTCAATAAGTAGTTTGAAGTTTATCCCGCGATATATAGCGCCTATCACGAAGTCATTTTCGGTCTAATTTTCGCTGGAACTAACAGAAATCACTGTCTCTGGCAAGGGCCGGATGTAGTGGTGGCCCATACCTCCCTGTACTCGTTTGAAGATCTGGCAAATTATCTGTTGTTCTCATTACCCTTTTTCTTTTTGCAACAATCTCTCGAAACATGACCCTGCATTCCGCAACCATAGCAGATTCGAATGTCTTTACAATCCTTACGCTTGTGACCCGGCTTCCTGCATCTGTAGCATTGTTCTGTTGTGTTGAGAACTCTGCGTTCTTGTTTCTGTATCTCATTCAGTCGTCTTAGTGATTCAACGAAACCAACAGCTGATACTACTGCTTCCTGAAACGTCTTACATCGCGCCAATCGAACAGCTTTGCTTACTTTCTCTCTGTGCAACCCATGAATGAATGTGTCCAAGGCTCTCTGGTCGGCTTCGAAAAACTGAATGCGATTTTCATTGCCATCTTCTGGTAACTCGTACGGTTGAGCGTTGATGTTTCGAGTTCTGTAGGCAAACTGCTCGATATATTCGCTTCGTCGCATTCGCAAACTGTGAAGCTGCTCTCTGTAAAATCTGATCGCTTTTTTACGTTTAAATCTCTGAACAACAAACGTTCTAAACTCATTGTAATCTTTTGTTTTCATGCAAGTAGGCTCCGCGCTAATGAAATCTTGTGCTCCACCCTGAATTCTTAATTTGGCAACCACTAGCTTTTCGTAATCTGTCCAGGATCCTAACAGGGCGGCACCTTCAAGTTTACGAAAAAATAATTTCACATCATCTTCGGGTTTCCCTCAAAACACTGGTACTGATGGCAGTAATGAAAAATTCTTTATTGTGGTTGTACGTGTACTGTATGAACTATCATTTGACAAGTTATTTGGATTGTTACGCTCTCTTCTTTCTGCTTTTAATAGTAGAATCTCTTCTTGCAGTTCATTAATAACAGTTTGTAGATCGACAACGTTACTCTGGCTGCGATATTTTGTCTAATTTAAAGCCAATGAGTCACTCAAATGTGAAATAAAAATCCATTACTGCCTTTCGTATTCTAACCAAACTAGAGTAGACCAAACTGAATTCCAGTGTTAGATGTCCCTGCGTAGTCGGAAGATGTTCATGCTGCTGCTGCTGCTGCTGCTCGAAGTTCACATAGTGCTGCACCTCTTCAGGACTGTAGATTTTCCATAATTATCCCACTTCTGACACCACTTCTATACGGGGGTTGTTGTTGCCCCAGATGATAATTATACGAAATATTTGTCAGCATTTGTAAGCGGTGGGTCCTTGACGTACGGCAATACGTGAACACGAGTAGTAAATTTAACAGTTTTATGAACAAAGTCTGAGTATAAAGCACACATGCTACACACACCCATCATCACTGTGTCTGACATCCTAATTACGGCCGTATCGAAAGACTCCATGGTGAACTAGGAAGATACATATACGCGCCTGGTCCGAGCTAGTTAATACGCCGCGATGCGGACAGTGGCCAGTCGCTTACTACTGCATCGCACTGTGGCCAGACACACGTGTACTGACCAAGCAGACTGTCAGCATTCCAGACATGTCGCCTGGCGAGCGAGTGTTACGTACCATATGGCTGCGTTCAACCAGCAGACTCTTCCATTAACGAAATAATTTGGGGTTCCACAACAAGAAAGTGTAGCTTTGCAATCGTTAAATTATAAGAAGTGTAGGAAATGTGATAGAAATTAATTATTCAGTTCGTTACATTTTACATTTGGAAGCTTATTTATTTATCAGCTGTGCACATAAAATTTGTGACTTCTTTTTCACTCATTATTCTGAAAGTTATAAACGACAAAATCTTGTATCATAATGCATACTTACACTAATTTGCTCTTGTTTTATAACGATAGTGTAATCTTAAGCTTGTAACACTGATACAGTCTAACCAGTCATAGCTGGCAAATGAAAAGAGTTTTTTTCTCTTTTGTGCAACATTTTGTGAGATTAAAGTTTCATGGATACGTGAACAAGGGAGGAAGAGCATACTGATTTTCCTTCACATATATGAGACAGGTGGAGACAACATATTGATTGAAAAGTCAAGAAGTCTGAAGTTTGGTTTGTAGTGGCCCAGTTCCATGCAAGATATAATAATGCTTATTGCCTTTTTTGAGTCACAGCAGTTTCCTGCAGTCTGCACAGTGGCCCCATAGGCCATAGCTGATAATGCTGTGAAACAGATAATAGCATACCATTAGTAGATACTGATCAGTTGAAGAGCTGACATGGAAAATAATGTAAGCACCAAAAAGTAAATTTTTCAGGAATTAAATAAAATGTAACTGGGACTTCAGAAATACTTTATTTCTTGTAATTTTTAGGTACAATCAGTTTAGTTATGAGTTTTGAATAATAATCACTAAAGATATTAACAAACGTTATTGAAAGCATTGTTATACACAACAATAAAAAGTTAGGAAGAGCAGATGTCCTTGTAGAACTAATGATATTTTGAGTCTAGGTAATCCAACATAGCCAATAAATCTTTTTTCTTGGCATCGCTGATATATATATATATATATATATATATATATATATATATATATATATATATATATATATATATATATATATATATATTACATGTGTCTCATTGTTGAAAGTGTTTATGTTCTCGAATTCTTCATATTTTCCCTTCTTGAAAATAGTACGATGCTCCCACACTTCCCTTTCATTGAAGGTTTTCTTTGTTTGAATTTGTGGTAAAACTGTCACAGACACTTCGATCCACGATTTGTTAGTAATCTGCAATGATGTTGTGTTCATAAACTCATCACAGGCACAGGAGACATACAAGAAATCAGATTTTGTCATTGTCACCGCCTGAAATTTGTTGTGTAACCGCGAAGATTTCACTACTCTCTGAAGTTCTTCTGGCACCAACGCTTTGCAAACGTGTTTTCGTTTCTCAATAACGCCAAAATCTAGATCACAAGGTGTATAAGAATGCCCAGAGATCAGAAACTTCAGTTCAACAGTATCATAGTAGCCTCTCACTACTAGTTATATTAGAACCTGCAGCACCATCTTGTTCTTATTCTGACCAGCACAGTTGTCACATCATATTTCCAGCTGGCAATTAGATGTCAATCGATTGGACAGAACCTTTAAAACACATGATGCAATAGCCTTGCCTCCATACATTTCGTGCCACATACATTTGACTGCAGAATTTCCCATATGAATAAACAACTTGTTATTCGACAGCTGACGTATATAAAACATGTTACTATGTGTCAAAGTGGGCGTGAACATAGCCTGTTGCATATCGATAGCTACAGTCGCTATAGTCCTCGAAGTATGTTGACTAGATATAATAGAATCAGAAAGAATTCTTAGAGCTTTCTCAGATTTCCTTAGGTAAGGCTCTTTTGCAGCAATTGTAGCGAATCTGGAAGCCCCACTACTGGCGTTTATTTTGCAGGTGACCTTATTGCAGGTAAGGCAGTTATCTGTTCTCGGCCTTCTAAAATGCAGATTGTGAAATTCTCTCTTGAAGACTCTCCAATAAAATCGACCACCGATATGTGTCTCAGGAAAGTATTCCTTCAATGCATGATAAAGCCAATTAATGTTTAAGTCAGGACTGCAGTACTGCTTAGCTGACTTCTACCTCGAATAATGGCTTTCTTCTTTTGGGGATGATTTTTTATGTTACATATGTTAGTGGCATTATACAGGGTGTTACAAAAAGGTACGCCCAAACTTTCAGGAAACATTCCTCACACACAAAGAAAGAAAATATGTTATGTGGACATGTGTCCTGAAACGCTTACTTTCCATGTGAGAGCTCATTTTATTACTTCTATTCAAATCACATTAATCATGGAATGGAAACACACAGCAACAGAACGTACCAGCGTCACTTCAAACACTTTGTTACAGGAAATGTTCAAAATGTCCTCCATTATCGAGGATACATGCATCCACCCTCCATCCCATGGAATCCCTGATGGGCTGATGCAGCCCTGGAGAATGGCGTATTGCATCACAGCCGTCCACAATACGAGCATGAAGAGTCTCTAGATTTGGTACCGGGATTGCGTAGACAAGAGCTTTCAAATGGCCCCACAAATGAAAGTCAAGAGGATTGAGGTCAGGAGAGCGTGGAGGCCATGGAATTGGTCCGCCTCTACCAATCCATCGGTCACCGAATCTGTTGTTGAGAAGCGTACGAACACTTTGACTGAAATGTGCAGGAGCTCCATCGTGCATGAACCACATGTTGTGTCGTACTTGTAAAGGCACATGTTCTAGCAGCACAGGTATAGTATCCCGTATGAAATCATGATAACGTGCTCCATGGAGAGTAGGTGGAAGAACATGGGGCCCAGTCAAGACATCACCAACAATGCCTGCCCAAATGTTCACAGAAAATCTGTGTTGCTGACGTGATTGCACAATTGCGTGCGGATTCTCGTCAGCCCACACATATTGATTGTGAAAATTTACAATTTGATCACGGTTGAATGAAGCCTCATCCGTAAAGAGAACATTTGCACTGAAATGAGGATTGACACATTGTTGGATGAGCCATTCACGGAAGTGTACCTGAGGAGGCCAATCAGCTGCTGATAGTGCCTGTACACGCTGTACATGGTACGGAAACTGGTTTCCCGTAGCACTCTCCATACAGTGACTTGGTCAACGTTACCTTGTACAGCAGTAACTTCTCTGGCGCCGACATTAGGGTTATCGTCAACTCCGTGAAGAATTGCCTCGTCCATTGCAGGTGTCCTCGTTGTTCTAGGTCTTCCCCAGTCGCGAGTCATAGGCTGGAATGTTCCGTGCTCCCTAAGACGCCGATCAATTGCTTCAAACGTCTTCCTGTCGGGACACCTTCGTTCTGGAAATCTGTCTCGATACAAACGTACCACGCCACGGCTAATGCCCCGTGTTGTTTTTGCACTTTTCATTCTCTGCCCTGCGGGGACAGAGTGAGCTGTTTTAGGGCTTGCTATTTGCCCTTTTCAGCCATGGGTTTATACAATTTATTTTTAAACTTTTTTTACATTTGTCTTGCTACATAGTGCAAGTTTCCTTTTGGTCATTATCAATTACAGAGATCTTTAGATATTTTAAACAATTACAAAGGTTTCCGTGCTAATCCATACATCAAATGGGCATCTGCCAACTCCGCATTTGTAAACATTGCACTGACTGCAAAACCACGTTCGTGATGAACACTAACCTGTTGATGCTACATACTGATGTGGTTGACGCAAGTACTGTAGAGCAATGAGTTGCATCTCAACACAAGCACCGAAGGCAACATTACCTTCCTTCAATTGGGCCAACTGGCGGTGAATCGAGGAAGTACAGTACATACTGACGAAACTAAAATGAGCTCTGACATCGAAATTAAGCGTTTCCGGACACATGTCCACATAACATCTTTTCTTTATTTGTGTGTAAGGAATGTTTCCTGAAAGTTTGGCAGTACATTTTTGTAACACCCTGTATTTTCGCTTGTGTGATGTGACAGAAGTGACTCGGGCCTCCCTGAACACTGTAGCTTCTTTCTTTAAACATTGAAAGAGAAGTATGTTTTTCATTCTCAATATTCCGAATACTGCTATGAAGATATTATTACAGACCCATACGGTATCTCACCATGCTGGAATAGTGCACATAGCTGACACCTAACTTCTGCTGTCTGCTGGTTCTTCATAGCTCCCTTGGTGTCTTCTTGCAATGTTTGTCAAATGAATATGATCCATTAAATATATGCCTTGGGCATCTTTTGATAAATGTGAGAAATCTTCATACAGCTGCTGGATGTCACTCTAGCTTAATGATGGGCATGCATATCGGCATTTGCAGGAAGCATGGATAGAATAAACACAGCGGAATCAACAGTAATAATGAAGGGGTTTAGTGCAAACAATAAGTTGGTTATGTTGTTATATTTAACAAAGAACTGATTGAAACATACCTTGTCTTGAGGTTTATACACTTCCTTCACTTTTGGAATGTTCCTTGACATCTTAGCTCTACACAGTTCTTCAGAAAACGTCAAAACACACTTCAATGAGTGGTGAATATGAATCAACTCACAGACTTCACTAAGCATAGCACTGACTCTCACTGGATACTGAATGGCACACACATCCTTTTCCATGCCAGGAGCCATCTAGCAGCGTCAGTGGGACCTAAAAGCAGTCACTCTTCACTTAGATCTCTGTCCAGACCATTGGCAATGGCATGTAGCACATTTTCAATGCAAATTTGGAATATTGACCAATTTGGCACTTCGACCCTTTTCCACTTCAGCTCTTCAGTTATCGTATGTTCCAGTTTTCTCAGAACTTGTGGAAGTTCATCACACATATGTGCAGTGCGTTCATGTTGCGTGAGTTTGCTGTCTACAATGAAATCCAGAATTTTCACAGCCCCTAAACAGTTCACAATTGTCACAAAAATACATACGGATTTACAAAATTCATTAGGACAAAATTTAGAATAACTGACACTCAACATAGTTCAGAGTACAGCTATATGCCGAAATGCAATTTTTTGTTATATGAATTGAGGCACCAAGTTTTGTTCTTCTATGTAGGGGTTGCGATATTTTCTAAAAGTGGCAAGTAATTGAAGTGAATTAGTTCATTCAGTAATAAATGAGATCATACACAAAACTGTTTAATAATTGAAGGGTTTAGTGCAAGATGGAGGCAGCTCCACTTTCTCCAGTTTGTGGCAAATTAAAAAGAAAGTTTTAAAAATTCAGTTTTCACCAAAACGAAAAAGATGTCAGCCTTGTTTTAGACTATGGGGTATCTAATACTACTGACGAGAATACACACAAATTCATGGACTCAGGTATGTACAATAGAGTTTTGAGTTTTGGAGCTGCCTCCATTTTGCTCTAGAGTGAATGAAAAACCTTTGTAGGACCATTTTCTTCATAATTAACCATATTTCCCTTTAAAAACATTTATTAATAAAGAGAGTATAACATTATTGGCATAATACACTAATTCTACAGTTCTTCTTCACTCTTCTAGCTCCCTTTCAGTCACCTCATGATCGTTTGAAGCGTCTGACGTCAACTGGTCGTAAAACCACATTTCGTTTTGCCCAACATACTGTCTGACCAGTTCTTTGACATCTTTAAACTTTTGGCCTTTAAGCGGGAGGAGACAGTCATAAGCTAGATGAAAGTGGTCCATTGTTATGAGAGTCGCAGGTCCTTGATTGCAAATTTGCGCATTATCGAAGACAATCATCCCCACGGTATCACTGCATTGAATGACCCCTTTACCGAAGTATGGCTGTTCGTAGAGGAATATTTTGTACTTAGTGATTAAATATTTTCCTCTTTTCTTGTTCGATAATGATACGTAAGGGTTTTTTACAAAAAAATTCTTCAACGTGTCAACAAAGTGGAAAATAAATCTCTGGTCCACTTCAGTGACATGAACCCGCGATGTTTTCACCAGTCTGCTGAATAATACGTAACACAACCTCCTTCCTGCTATTGTTTGGGGGAAGAGTGAGGCAGCTCCCAGAACTGCCCCTGTTTTCATGCGAACTCGGAGTAAAGGCAGCTCCAACTGTTGGATTTCTCTGAAACTAGTGGGTGGAGCTGCCTCTTTCTTGCACCAAACGAAGGGGCTTTTTTTTGCATGTGATAGAATGTTCAACTCAATAGAGCCAAAAAGTGGAGCTGCCTCCTTCTTGCGGCAAACCCCTCAATTCCAAATATTTTTAACTGAGTGACTTTTGGATCCTTTACCTTGATTTGTAGGACTTGTGAATCTACTATGTATTTGTGTGCAAACAGAACTGCAGTTCAATTAGTTATTTCTTTCTGACATTTCATTAACGTAAAGCATAACGAGCAGCACTAAAAATGACTCTTGAAGAATTCTATATCTAAATTTTGTCCATCACTATCAAATTTAGAAATTTTGTGTATTTCGGTATCTTTGTATTTTATTTCAGTGTTTTGTTGACAATCATGAAAATAAGAATGGATCCACATGTTCCCAGTATGAAATTTGGAACGCAGTGTGCTCAAATATGATACTTTTTGGAAGACTAAAACTGTGTCCTGGACTAAGACTCGAACTCTGGACCTTTTGCAGGATTTTTGTATCTATTATTCATTTGTCTGATTACGATATTTTTGTTGTCTGGAATTAGGAGGTGATTGACTGGTGGAAGCAAATCTCTGAGAACAGGTTGTAATTTGTGCCTGGGTAGATCCGTTGGTAGAGCACTTTCCAACAAAAGTCAAAGGTCCTGAGTTCGAGTCTTGATCTGGTATACAGATTTAATCTGCCTGGAAGTTTCTGAAACATGTTATTTATTATCTGTTGCAGTTAATATTTTATTTATATGATAAAAATGCACTGATAGATAAAATTCGCAACACCAAAAAATAATTAATGTAGAGTAATGAAATTTCGGTAAAATATTTTTCTATGTAACATACTTGACTGATTAACACTGCAAGATCGCACGTTAATATAAGTGCGAGATAAGCCATTGCAAGTGTCAGAACGTTGAATGCAAACGTGCAAATGTGCATGCATTGTGTTCTGCATGTTCCGGACGCCAGTTTATGGGATGGAGGCAGCTAATGCTAGTTGTGGATGATGCGGGAGTTGTCATCTGATGATATCACGTATGTGCTCGATTGGAGACAGATCTGGTGATCGAGCAGGCCAAGGAAACATGTCAACACACTGTGGATTATGAAGGGCTACAGCAGCAGCATGTGGCTGAGAGTTATATTGGTTGAAAACATCCCCTGCAATGTTGTTCATGAATGGCAGTACAACAGGTCGAATCACTAGATTAATGGACAGTTTTGCAGTCACTGTTCTTGGGATGACCACGAGAGTGCTCCTGCTGTCATACAAAATCGCACAACAGATTGTAACCCTAGTTGTAAGTCCAGTGTGTCTAGCACACAAGACAGGTTAGTTTCAGGTCCCCAGCTTGCCTCCTTCTAACCAACACATGGCCATCACTGGCACCGAGACGAACCAGCTTTCATCAGAAAACGCCACAGACCTCCACCCTGCCCTCCAGTGAGCTCTTACTTGACAACACTGAAATCGCAAATAGTAGTGATTTCGGTTCAGTGGAATACACGTTATATGAGGACTGGCTCGGAGCTCTACTTGAAGTAACTGATTTTTAACAGTTAGTTGTGTCACTGTGGTGCCAACTACTGCCAGAGAAATACGCTGGAAATTACGGTCTTCCCTCCTGGAAGTAGTGGTTAGACACTGGACTCGCATTCCGGAGGACGACGGTTCAATCCCGCGTCCGGCCATCCTGATTTAGGTTTTCCGTGATTTCCCTAAATCACTCCAGGCAAATGCAGGGATGGTTCCTCTGAAAGGGCACGGCCGACTTCCTTCCCCATCCTTCCCTAATCCGATGAGACCGATGACCAGCCTGTCTGGTCTCCTTCCCCAAACAACCAACCAACCAACCTTCTGGAAGTGCCCTGTGGCCGTCAGGAATCTGCTCGTTTTGCGACCGTACCTTCTCGTGACCACTGCTGCCAACAATCATACACAGTGGCTACATTCCTGCGAAGTCTTTCTGCGGTATCGCGGAAGGAACGTCCAGCCTCTCATAGCACTTTTACACTACCACGTTCAAACACAATGAGGTGTTCACGTCCTATCTAGAAGGTAACTAATGCTCACGAACGTTATGGCTTGTATTTAAAGCAAACTTGATTTGCATCCTCATAATGGTGCTACTAGTACCAGCCTTTTGCGACTGGCGCAAAACCTGACTAGACATCATGTTTCAGATGTAGAAAGACGCCAACCTCTTTCGTTTATGTCGCACAATTCCTTCTTGGTGCTGCAATTTTTCCCCGTCAGTGTAGTTAAATGGCCGGCCGAAGTGGCCAAGCGGTTCTAGGAGCTACAGTCTGGAATGCGCGGCCTCTACGGTCGCAGGTTCGAATCCTGCCTCGGGCATGGATGTCTGTGATGTCCTTAGGTTAGTTAGGTTTAATTAGTTCTAAGTTCTAGGGGACTGCCGACATCAGAAGTCAAGTCCCATACTGCTCAGAGCCATTTGTAGTAAATTGGGTTGACCTGCCAGCTTTAAATCCATGTTTCGAATCACTTATTGACGTTTCTTAACTTAGGATGGCTGTTAATCTTCTGAAATATCCGAAGCCTGACAAAATTGGTACATGTCTGTATTTGCAGTCTCACATTTATCTCGTTTCTTGTTTGGCGGTGCAATCTTTGTAGTCTCAGCTTTTTAGGGATATACTACTCATGATGTATGAATTATAAACACCTGTTAGTGGATCATCAATAAATATTGCTCTTACTTTGATGCTAATATCCGGTATTTCATCAGCACCTGCTCAATATTTATTGGGAAATCATTTCATAAATATACATATTGCTCAGGTGTTGTAGGAAATATGAATAATGTTACTGTATGAATTTTTGAGTTTGGAATTAGTCTATTCCTATCTGAGTGTGTATTGTGATTTTTGGTGAAAAAACTATTCTGAATGTTAATAAAACCACCACAGCTATTACGTTATATTTACTACCCCGTAACTGGTTTCATTCTTATCATAGGTTTTAGGTGACAAAATGTGAATGTCCAGTCTGGTATAGTGTTACACGTTTTTTGACAATGTTTCTCTCTCTCTCTCTCTCTCTCTCTGTACGTGTGTGTGTGTGTGTGTGTGTGTGTGTGTGTGTGTGTGTGTGTGTGTGTGTGTGTGTGTGTGAGAGAGAGAGAGAGAGAGAGAGAGAGTGGAGCAAGGGGTTGCATGTATACCTGTTATTAACCATGTGACCACTATACCAGTTGACCCATACTGCAGAACATGCACAATTTTCTGCTTTTCATTTATAAAATCAATGGTCAATTGCCTGTCAGATCATGATATGTTACATTTTAATGCTGCTGTGGTTACAATATTAAGTGAATCTAGGTTCAGGAAGGGAATACATATGATATAAATTGATTGTGTTACGAAACTCCTGAAAGGAATTAAATGGAATTATGTATATAGTGTTCAGTTAGTTAGTTAGTTACATGTTACATAGAAAATGTGAATGATCTTTATGTGACTATGATGTGGAATGAGTCAGTTTACAGGTACACATGATACATGATTAGTGTTAACATCAATGAAGACACTTTTTTTTATACATACTCATGCCACTAGCTTTTTTTACAGGCTACCATTTTTTAAATGTAAATTCGTCCATAGAGAGGATTTTATGTCAGATTTAAAATTTACTTTGCTACCTGTCAGATATTTTATATTATCATACAAGTAATCAAAAACATTTATTGCTGCATATTGAACTCCTGACGCCACTGACAGTTTTAATAATGGCTAATAAACACCACTTTTTCCTCTACTATTGAAGGCATGGATATCACTTCTCTTCTGAAATTGTGGAGTATTATTTCTATCTAACTTAATTAGTGGACATATGTATTGTGATGTGGATCATGGTGTGGGTTGCTGTAGTCACGTCCTAGTTCGTGAACCACGGGCAATGTATGAGTGGCCAAGTAAGTGGTCCTGACAGTCGGGATACCAGTTGCTTTGGAATAAGGCTGGGCATCTCAGACATATTCTGAGGCGTACTCAACTTTGTGCTCATACGGCAAAGACTACCAAATCCACTGGTTAGTCCCTCAAGCGTTAGGGGTAAAACCCAATGGGACTCTAGGCAAGTAAGGCTAGCAACCTGCTTCCCTGGTACTTTAAATATGATGCTGGCAACAATCAGAGCAAAATGCCTCCGACCTTTGGAGGTGACGAAGTCCCACCTCTAACTGTCAAACCAAGGACTCCTAAGATACGACCTGGCAAACAAATGGTAATGAGATGGGGAGGTATTAATATCAATGGGTGCTACCCTGGGAAGAAGGTAGAGCTGGCAGAGGCTGCAAGTAAGATGGGGCTGGACGTTTTAGCTCTTAGTGATATTTGGGGGGTGAAAAAGAAGAGGAAGTGGGAGAATACAAGGTCTACCTGTCATGAGTCAAAGCAGGAATAGCACAGTGGGGTGTAGGGCTTTACATCAGGAAAGAAATAGAACCCAGCATAGTTGCAATAAGGTATGTAAACGAACCACTGATGTGGACAGATTTGACGGTGTCTAGCAAGGAAATTAGGATTGTATCAGTATATTCGCATTGTGAAGGGACAGATCAAGATAAGATGGATAGTTTTTATGAGGCACTTAGTGATGTAGTTGTTAGAGTAAAGGACAAGGACAGTGTTCTGGTCATGGGTGATTTTAATGCCAGGATTGGAAATCGAACAGAAGGGTATGAAAAGGTTATGGGTAAATTTGGAGAGGATATGGAGGCCAACAGGAACGGGAAACAACTCTTGTATTTCTGTGCCAGTATGGGCTTAATAATCACAAACTCCTTTTTTAAACATAAGAACATTCACCAGTATACTTGGGAAAGCAAGGGAACCAGATCTGTCATTGACTATATAATAACAGATCAGGAATTCAGGAAGGCTGTGAGGGACACACGTGTATTCAGGGGATTCTTTGATGACACTGATCATTATTTAATCTGGAGTGAAATTGGGATTGGGAGGCCGTAAGTGCAGGAGGTCAGGTCCATATGTAGGAGGATAAGAGTGGAGAAACTTCAGGATAAGGAAATCAGGCACAAGTACATAACAGGGATTTCAGAAAGGTACCAGTTAGTTGAATGTAGTCAATTACAGTCATTGGAAAAGGAATGGACAAGGTACAGGGACACAGTACTAGAAGTGGTGTGGCGATACCTGTAAGACACCGCTAGCCCACGCCTCTCGCGGTGTGCGTTTAACCCCATTTAAATGACGCGCCAAGCGCGCGTCCAGCGGCTGTACGATTAATTAAATAATCGGCGTGCTAATCACAGTTGAAATCTCTGGTCCAGAGGGACGTGAAGAGGCTGTGGTCCAGAGAGAGAGTAAGAGTCAGTCGACTCTTGTTCAGTCTTAAGAGTCAGTCGAGCTAGAAAGTGTCTTGTGAAACGATCATTCTGTGGATAATATTAGTGTGATAATTTCTTTTATATGTGTTGTGTTGTCTTCTTCGATGAGTAAAAAAAAAATATAGGTAAAATAAATTTTTGTGATGTCCATCAATAAGTTCATTCCAGTAAAAATAGAACCACTCCCCTTCACCTTTATTCACCCTTTTTTTCTTTCTTTCCGCCTCAACAAAATAAAAAAACAAAAAAATTACCACCCTCCCCCTTTTTTTTTTAATTCCGGACATCACACTGGCGACCGTTTACAGGACGCCAATCTTCGGATTTTACTGGAATGAACTTAACAAGGGCAAATTAAAGTAAAATCATACGTGTAGTAATATTTATTGTCTTGTACATTGGCTAAAAAACTGTAATTTTCTCTTTCATGCCCAATATGAAAACGAGAGCTAACGTTGTTTCAAGATTAACAAGATTTCTGCAAGCTTCAACGCAGCGCGGTGAGTAGTACAAAAGCATTTGTTCTGCTATGCCATTGTCCAGCGTGCGCCTCCCGCCTATGCTAACTTTTATTCCCATTTCCCATGCCTTTCCCTAAACAAGAATCATACCCTTTGTCAATGGAATTTCTATTATTGTAACATTGAAATTCAACAGTAAGATATGCAGAAGTCATTGTTATGAGTCAATCCTGTTTGTTACGTCATGTCACCACTTTCAGATTAGCTACGCGAATACGGTTACAACCACAATAATAATTCAGACATTTTTGGAAATTCTATCAAGTAATAGTTATTACCGTCTAACTATTTAAATTTTATTTATCTTTTGTACTTTGCAAGCCAGCGCCATTCTGGGTGTACTATTTGTATATTTCACGTTTGTTAATTATTGGCAAAAATGGAACAACAGCAACAGCAAACTGATAACGGTGATGCTACTGTATCATCAGCATCCCCTTTCCTAGGCTTTTCCAGCCCAGAATCTATGGAATTTACTACAGGTGTATCACATCAAATAATACTAAGTAACGAAAGTAATTCATCAGGTGACACACCCAATAATCCTGACCCTATGGAAAACGATAGTAGACGTGTCCAACTAGGGATTTCCCACTCCGATCCTAATTTGCACAACTCTAGTGAAAGGAACAATGATCCAAACATTGATCCGAATCAGTACGGAATTTTAATACAACTTCTTACGCGAAGTATGGATAACATCCTTAATGAAAGGTTTGATAAACTAGACACTAGATTTGATAAACAGGAGCAGAGTACAAAAGAATTAAACAGCAAAATCGATCAATTGTCTTCTGAGGTAACATCTACTCTGGAAAAACAGGCTAACCAAATCTCAGAACTTAATTCAAAAACGACACAATTGACCGAAAGTTTCAACGAATTGTCATGTCGTGTAAACACTCACGAAAATTCCTTTGTTAAATATCAAACAGTGACAAATTCCGAAATGCAGTCATGTAAAACCAAGTTGGATCAGCTCACGAACGCTCAGGCTCAGGTCAATGATCTAGTTCAGAATTTCGTGCAAAATCAAACCACCTCACAAAATAAAATTTCGATGGATATCGAAGGTATTACTCAACAAGTTAGCGTAGTATGCTTACAACAATTAGAAATGAAAGAAAAAATTTCCCATTTGGAGGAAAAAACAGAATCGCTTTCTTTAGAGTGTAACGCAAACATTGCAGAAAAATTAGTGCACGAATGTGGTATTTGCAACAAGCTCATTGAGCAAAGGGTAGAAACCGCTACAAAAGAGATTTTACACCAGGCCATGTCGCAGGTGCAAACCGAGACCAACACTTTAAAAAACCAAATTTCTCAGTTATTAACTCCCGATTCTAACGTAGTTACTGTTCCGCCTACAACCCCACTCACAACGAGTTCACCGCCTAATTTCACTGTGCAGTTTGTTCCACAGTCTAACAGCGAATCACTTGCGAGCGAAAAACATCAAACAGAGCCGCTCTCAGTGATCGCACAAAACAGTAATTCTCAACCACCCTTGTGCCATGAAGTTTCACCAGGGAACAATAGTTCAGGCCCTATAGTGCCTGCCGGTATTGTTGACGGTAACATGATTAAACATGCCTATTTTCCAACCTTCAGTTCCGATGAGACCCAAGCGGTGCACCCGATTGTTTTTATTAGGTCTTTTGACGGAATGTTTCCGCACAACTGGTCAGATGCGGAAAAGATTTTTTTTGTAAGTAATCTGTTGAGGGGGCGAGCATCCAGATGGGGAGCTGAAATAAAAAGGCAAAATTTAACTTTCAAGCAATTTGAAGAGGCTTTTCTGCAGGAATTCTGGTCAGAACATGAGCAAAAACAACTTCGACGTGAAGTTCACAATCCCGAACCATACAACCCTCGTAAAGAAACTTTGCGTCAATATTTTGTAAGATACCTGGACAAAACACTTTATTGGTCAAAACCGGCCGATCTTGCCGATGTGATTAACACCTTAAAAAGTCATTTACCCCTGCATTACCGGACACAATTAATTGGTGTTCCGGAAACTAACATCAAGAAATTTCTAGATTATTTGAATGAAGTAGACCTTGTGTTTAGAGGAGATTCAGGGAACACTCCACATATTTATAATGCTAATTCCAACTCTCGCCAAAACAATTGCCATAATTTCAATCAAAATAACAACAGCGGTAACATGTGGAATGCAAACCCGCTTCCTCAAAATCAGGGGCAAAAATCACAACAGCCCAACTTCACACAATATTCGCAGCAATCTTGCGATCCCCGATTCCAAAATTCCAACAATTACAACAGTTTTGGTAATGGTCAATTTTACCGAAAAAGTAATAGTAATGGCAACAGACGCAATGGTAGTTTCAACAACAATCAGTACTCCAGAGGCAACAACAACCGTAACCGAAACAACAACAATCAAAACAGACGTCAGCATGGAAGATACAACCCTGGTCATTTTGAGAGAAATTCACCATATCAGCAGAATAATTCAAATTGTCAAAATTCTAGAGTCAGTTATCCACCCCCGCAGTGGGGAAACCCGAACTCTACACCACACAACTACAATTATATGTTTCCGAATGCACGACACTTTGTACCAACAAACAATGCTAATAATCAGGACTGCGGTAATCAAACTCCACCGAATACCAAACATGTCCATGAACAAAGGATAAATATTATTGAGGTAAGTGATGACCAAAATGCGTCGCCTAATAACGCGGCGGAAAACATGAGCAGACCGGCGTAAGCGCCCAACCCCCGGTCGAGAACGTGAGCACGGGCGCAAATAATCTTGCAAATTGTTTTTTGAGATTCCAAGACGGACACACTATGGAACATGACCTTCTTGCCGAGAATAATAAGTCTAGTAATAACGACAAAGTAAAGGTAACGGTTCAGGCAACTGCTGTTTTATCGTTAGAGAAATCCATTGTGGAAGTGTTATTCGACACTGGAGCGTCAGCAAGCGCGATTTCTAGTTCCCTGTACTTGGATCTAGATAAAGGTTCTAAACTTCCGACGTTTCCAGTGCAGAACTGCCGAATCATCGGTGCCACTGGAAACAAATCAAAAAATGTCAAATTACAAGCTCTTCTAAATTTTGTTGTTTCCAACGTGCATGTTCGTTATCATTTCCTTGTTGTGGATAATTTAACAGTTCCATGTCTTTTCGGCATCGATTTCTTAAATCAGTATCGAGCAGTGATTGACTTAGGGAATGGTATCTGTCAATTGACGGTTGAAAAGCAAAGAATTTTGATACCTTTATCTACAACAATTAATAACTACAATTCTTATCGGGACGTACGTCACTTGAAAGTACAATCTGTGCCCATCACTAATTTTTCTATGACAAACAATTGCAATTCTTCTTACAATGCTGATAGTAAAACTCTGTGGGAAAAGTGTGCCGAAGCCTACCATCTAACTGATTTGCAAAAACAGAATCTGTTTCACCTTCTTCAACAATTTTCAGTAGTCTTTCAAGATAAACCTGGTATCATACGTGGGTATGTGTACAAGATGGATGTCAAACCCCACCTAACATTTTGTCGTACACACTACAATATACCGTGGTCTAAAAAACCAGCGGTTATGCAGGAAATTAACAGAATGCTACGTTGGAAAATCATAGAAAATTCGCACTCGTCGTATTGCAACCCTTTGTTGTCAGTTTCGAAACCCGATGGAAGCGTGCGTCTTGTTCTCGATGCACGCGAAATCAACAAAATTATTATACCGGTAAATACTCGCCCTGTAAATCTGGACGAACAACTCCTGAAATTTCACAACGCCAAATTTCTGACTAATATCGACCTACGATCGTCCTACTACCAGGTTCTTCTACATCCTGAATCACGTAAATATACCGCATTTTTGTGCGAAGGACGATCATACCAATTCCGTGTTTTGCCATTCGGGTTACGAATAAGTGCAGGAATCTTTATCGAGGCGCTTGACGACGTCCTCGGGCCAGATTTACTTTCACAAATCACTCCCTATGTGGATGATTTAGTTGTGGCGACTGCCACCTGGGAAGAACATGTCGATCTTCTAAGACAAATTTTGATTAAATTCGCCGATGCAGGCGTGACAATCAATTTGGAAAAATCAAGGTTCGCCCGACAACAGATTAAGTTCCTTGGCCACATCATCACGCCGGAAGGCATCAGGCCGGACTCTAAAAAGACTGAAGCAATTCGCAACTTTCCTGCACCCCGAACCAAAAAACAACTTAAAGCATTTTTGGGTCTTTCGTCATTTTTCAGAAAGTTCGTGACACAGCAAGCTCTTAACAGCCCACATCTTCTAAATCTTCTAAAGAAATATTCCCTTTGGCGATGGACTACAGAATGTCAAGCCGATTTTGAAAAAATTAAACAATCATTAATCCACGCACCACTCCTCTGTCATCCGGACATGTCAAAAGACTTCTGCCTATCGACCGATGCGTCGTCTTATGGACTTGGGGCCTTTTTGTTTCAACTGTCTGTTGAACATGATCGAACAATAGTAAAACCTATCAGTTTTGCCAGTCGCACCTTAACTGAATGCGAGAGATCATATTCAGTTACGGAACGCGAGACCCTTGCAATTATTTGGTCTATGCGAAAATTTCAATATTTTCTCTGGGGAAAACATACACGCATCTATACAGACCACCAAGCTTTATCATTTTTACTGTCTTGCAAATTACTTCATTCCCGGCTCACTCGTTGGTGTTTGTCGTTACAAGAATACGATTTCGGAATTATTTACATCTCCGGCGAAACCAATATTGTTGCGGACGCTCTTTCTCGTCTTCCGCACGATGCGAAAAATCTTTCAGATCTGCATGAGCAAACTTCCGACTTTCAGGTCATGTTAATGTATGACGAATCCTACAACCGCTACTATCACCGAATCTGCAGGGATTTTGCACAGTTACAAGATGCCGATCCTAGGTGGTGTACAGTAAAAACAAAATTATGTCAGAATTCAAATTCTAATCTTCAAAATTACTACAAGATCAACAATGGTGTACTGTTTCATCGTTCCCATCTCGTGTCAGAGCGTTGGTTGGTATGTTTACCGGAAGCTTATGTTGACGACTTCATTTTGTTCACCCACAAAACCTGGGGAGATTATGGCATTAATAAATGTGCCGTCAAGATCCTACGCTTCTGCTATTTTCCTAACATGCGACGTAGAGTCCTGCAGGTCATTCGCAAATGTATCATTTGCCAGAAGGCAAAATATTTGAACAAACATGCATCAATTGAATTGCATCCCATTCTTCCAAAGCAACCGCTTGATTTGATTTCCGTAGACATTGGCGGACCCTATCCACAATCCCGCGGTGGTGCTAAATACATTTTGGCTATATTGGACGTTTTTACTAAGTATGTGAAATTGTACGCCTTGCGCACGGCCACTGTTGCGGCTATCATTCGACGCTTTTCGGCCGACTACCTAGCCCGCGTCGGAAAACCTGTCGCTGTCCTAACGGACAATGCATCGTACTTTACGAGTGCAAAGTGGAAATCATTTCTGCAAGATTCCGATATTAAACATGTTCTTACTTCCCGATTTCACCCACAGGGTAACCCCGTTGAGCGAATTTTTAAAGAATTTAATCAATTTATGCGCATCCATTCTTCTACAAAACATTCCAAATGGATAGAATACCTCGCTCCGTTCGAGTACATTGTGAACAATTTGCCACATAGTTCAACCGGATTCTCACCTGCCGAGTTATTATCAGACGAACCAGAAAAAAACTCATGGTCAAGTCCCCTGCCTAAGTTGTCTTCGAACGATATTTCTTTGCAGGAAAAGGTAAGGCAAGCTGCCATTACCCTGGCACACACTGCGGAGCTCCGGAAGAAAAAATTTGATAAACGGGTCAGACCGACACGTGTGTTCGAAATTGATGATTTGGTATTGCTCACAACCCATCCCAAATCTACGAGGCTAAAACGTTTGCTTAAGAAATGGCAATTAGTTTACTCAGGTCCATACCGGATCGTCGATATTCCTCACCCTGGATGTTATTTATTAGCATACCCTACAACACAGAAAGTTAAAGGACTTTACGCCCACCACCACATAAAGCAGTATGTAAAGTAAGAGAAAGAGAAAGGATGTGCTAGTTACAGCTAAAATGTTAGTGTTAATTGTTAGTCAATGCAAAGAATCATAACGCATTAAACTATAGCAAATCTACGTTAAACATTACATGCAATCCAAGAACTATTTAATCTACGTTATATTTACTATGCTACGAATAATTTGACTACTAGCCAAGGACAACGAAGTTAGCGACCAAACTTACTCCTTAAAACAGGCATTTTCTAGAACAGGAAACTATGTACAAGAAAAAAGATTTTATTATGTTAATAACTGTGATGAATTTGAGAGCCACCAGAATGCTATACTATACGCCAGCATGAGTGAATGATTGTGCTGAAATGAGTGTGAAAGAATGAATGTGAATTTTAGTTTATAAGGTAGTTTTTATGATGATGATGAGGATTTCGTTGTGTGTGAGCCAATGATGCCACCACGTAGTATTATTTGATGATTTGCGATTTATATTGAAGCTGTTCTATGAGAAGAAAGGTAAATATTAATTATATGAAGCTGTATGAATGAAAACGATACGTGTGTATGAATACTGATAGATGTTAATGAGAAATGATTCGCCGTGTAGGCAATAAAAAAGGAGAAAGAAAAACTTATTTGGTATGTGCCCTATTTAAAAAACCATTATCTCACGCTTGGCATAAAGAGTTTGTGTGCTCTCCATCGCAACAAACGTAAATTTTGTACATAGGTCATTGTGGAGGAAAAATGTTTATCAGCCACAGCGAAATAAATAATCTGCTTACGTAGCGAATAAAAATTGCTGTCGTTATAGAATCTCATTCTTTACACAGGCTAATTGTGTAGTACCATGCATGCAGGCTGCCTTCGTAAGATTCGTATTCTACATTTACGAAGGTCGTGGTTAATGGTTACAAACTTATGAACTCACTAACATTAACACTATTTAAAAAAATGTTTTTATCCTGTGAAGTAATTTAGGTGAAATCTAGCACTCATTACTTGATACTGTGAGGACATGGACATATGTATTTGTGTAAGTGGGATAGTATATAAGTTATGCAATTTTATGTCGTTCTGTCTGGACCAGAGTTAAGAAAATGCGACTCTCATAAAACAATTGCTAGGATACGAAGTCTCCCGCTCTCTGCTCATGTTCTCGACCAGGAAACAAAAACTACACGACTACCGGTACGACGTACAATTCACGATTACAAGAAAACATACTTTAGTGTATGAGATTTTTCTTTCTCTTTCAGCAAAGTGGATAAGTTTTTGAAGATTTGTGTGTGAAGCAGTACGACGCAGCTGTCTTCGTGGACACAGCGATTTTCTTGTTTTTATGGAAACTAAAGCGCATTCATTTTCCTTTACCTACAGGAAATTCATATATTTATTTTACCACGTGATACTCACTAAAGTACACCTCTTATGGAAGGATCCTATAGTCATTTATTAGTACGTTTACTGACCGAATTTTTTTCAGGAATATAAACTACCGTGTCATTAAGCGCGTATTTACCTAAACATGACTGATTCAACGAGTGAATTAAACCATATACAGTACTCACATTGATTCTTGCAAAAATCTTTGACTGATTTACAGGAAGTGATTGACAATGATCATTGAATTTCTTTTTGCTTAAACAGCAATTCGGATCAACTTTAAAGGATGAAACTGAATACAACATGAATTGGCTTAAAGTCAGTGATACTCGCTCAATGGCAAAGTTTATGATGCATACGTTACGCAAACAGATACACTATTCGTCGCACACATGTGTGAAAACACTACTGTATTGATGAAAATTTTGTAAATATGAATATAACCCAATCCTTCTATCTTGATCCTACTCCCACCTCCTTGCCCACTGCTGGACGATGGATAGTGGGGTAGTGAGGTTTTTGCACTATTCTTTTGTATATTTTGTCCATTCATAATTTGCAGCACTTAGGGTCTCTCGTCGAGTTTTGCAGAATTCTTGATGGCAAATGCCATAAATTTCAATATTCTGTAAAGAAGGAGATAGTACTCCGTTAGTGCACATGCACAGCAAGAAATAGATGGTACAACCTGAATTTCGTGTACATAAATATGTCATGTCATGTCCAATTGTAAAATTTTGTAAATGTAAACAACTAGCAATCTCAATATAAATCTGAATTTTGTAAAGTTTCACAGGACACGACTAGCAAAACATGTCTAATTGTAAGTTTTTGAAGATGTAAACAACTAGTATTCTCTATATAAATATGAATTTTGGGAGAGTTTCACAGGTCACGACTAACAAAGTATTTCAATGGCTATGTAGCAACTTAGCTACGAAGAAGTTCATTTGTATTATGTATATTGAATTTCATGTCTATAGCAGGTAATCATTTTATGTATATGTACATGTCCATTTTTTCTATGTAATTTTGAACTTGCCTATTCAAAACTTAAATGTCCTCTTGTGAAGGCTACACACAAAACAGTCTTACTATGTGCACCTAATATAAAAGGAGAAAAGATGCAAAGTGTAATTTTGCTCAAAAGTGAAGTGTCTGTGAAAATGTGTTCTCAGAAGGAACAGGACGTCGAACCTCCCTTCTGAACAGTGTAAAAAAAATCAAATAGTGTTGATAAAGAGAAATCAACCAGTCAAGAGTAAAAATATGATAGAAAAGTGTTTTCCGTACAAAGTGATAAGTTTAATCTCAAATTCTACGATAAAGTGTAATGATGCGTATCACAGTGATCCCTACCTTGGAAAGTGCTTGGAAGTCTGCGTTGTACGGTCTTCGGATGCGGCTACCAGTACTGCCGCGTCCGTCGTAAGGGGTGGCGCCGCCAGACGTGTCACCGCCTATTATACCTCAACAGCGGACCCGAGCGCGAGGCTGTACGCAGTGCCGCGGTGCGTGGTGGATGGACAACTTTATCAAAATTACTGCACTCGTGCACGCACAGCCACTCTTAAACACCAACAATACTGACATGAACTTTGTTGTCATCGACAACTTAAAACCAAATTGTATGACCCTTTGTGTTCTTTTGTCGTAAGCAGATTCATTACCTATTGTCCTGATGTGCAAACTGTAAAGTAGACAAAGTTGTGGTGCTGTGACTTTTACTGTGCTTCGCACGACGCACCACACTGAACTGAGGCAAAGCTTAGTGCTCACTGGTCGACACAATAAGAACTGTGAATACAGGGTAGCAGCTATTGTTTTAATAACAGGACTGCCAACGGTGCAGGCATCTCTCTAAAAAAAAAAAAAATGAATCATCCATTGATCAATTTCAAAGTGGCTATTTTGTAATGTGCAACAATTTATGTATATTTACTTAAACTTTGTACTTTAGGCTATAATTCTTTATATATGTATGTACTTGTCATATGTTTGAAAATGTTGTATAATGCTGGTGCAAACACTGCACAACCTTGTTCGTCAACTCAAATCTGGTACTGCCGCGAAGTTTGAAAAACTTACGCACCAGTAGAGGGGACCGTGTGGCGATACCTGTAAGACACCGCTAGCCCACGCCTCTCGCGGTGTGCGTTTAACCCCATTTAAATGACGCGCCAAGCGCGCGCCCAGCGGCTGTACGATTAATTAAATAATCGGCGTGCTAATCACAGTTGAAATCTCTGGTCCAAAGGGACGTGAAGAGGCTGTGGTCCAGAGAGAGAGTAAGAGTCAGTCGAGTCTTGTTCAGTCTTAAGAGTCAGTCGAGCTAGAAAGTGTCTTGTGAAACGATCATTCTGTGGATAATATTAGTGTGATGATTTCTTTTATATGTGTTGTGTTGTCTTCTTCGATGAGTAAAAAAAAAATATATAGGTAAAATAAATTTTTGTGATGTCCATCAATAAGTTCATTCCAGTAAAAATAGAACCACTTCCCTTCACCTTTATTCACCCTTTTTTCTTTCTTTCCGCCTCAACAAAATAAAAAAAAACAAAAAAATTACCACCCTCCCCCTTTTTTTTAAATTCAGGACATCACAGTGGCCAAAGAATGTCTTGTAACAGTAGCGTGTAAAGGAAGGATGAAGCAAACAGTTTGGTGGAATGACACAGTCAAGGCAGTCTGTAAAAAGAAAAAGAAGGCGTATCAAAAATGGCTACACACTAGGACTCAGGTAGACAGAGAGAGTTATGTTGAAGAAAGAAACAAAGCCAAACAGATAACTGCAGCATCCAAGAAGAAATCTTGTGACGACTTTGGAAACAGGTTGGAGACTATGGGTCAAGCTGCTGGAAAGCCATTCTGGAGTGTAATTAGCAGTCTTCGAAAGGGAGGTAAGAAGGAAATGACAAGTATTTTGGACAGGTCAGGAAAACTGCTGGTGAATCCTGTGGATGCCTTGGGCAGATGGAGGGAATATTTTGAAGAGTTGCTCAATGTAGGTGGAAATACGATCAGTAATGTTTCAGATTTCGAGGTAGAATGGGATAGGAATGATGATGGAAATAGCATCACATTTGAGGAAGTGGAGAAAATGGTCAATAGACTGCAATGCAAAATGTAGGTGGTAATACGAACAGTAATGTTTCAGATTTCGAGGTAGAATGGGATAGGAATGATGATGGAAAAAGCATCACATTTGAGGAAGTGGAGAAAATGGTCAATAGATTGCTATGCAATAAAGCAGCTGGGGTGGGTGAAATTAAGTTGGAACTCATAAAATACAGTGGAATGTCAGGTCTTAAATGGCTACACAGGATAACTGAAATGGCCTGGGAGTCGGGACAGGCTCCATCAGACTGGACAAAAGTAGTAACCACACTAATCATTAAACATGGAAACAGAAAAAATTGTAACAACTACAGAGGTACCTCTTTAATCAGCGTTGTGGGTAAAATCTCAGATATTGTTGAAAGGAAAGTGCGAGTGCTACGGTCGCAGGTTCGAATCCTGCCTCGGGCATGGATGTGTGTGATGTCCTTAGGTTAGTTAGGTTTAAGTAGTTCTAAGTTCTAGGGGACTGATGACCACAGCAGTTGAGTCCCATAGTGCTCAGAGCCATTTGAACCATTTTGAAAGTGCGAGTATTAGTTGAGGACCAATTGGATGAAAAACAGTGTGGGTTTAGGCCTCTTAGAGGTTGTCAGGACCAGATCTTTAGCTTACGGCAAATAATGGAGAAGTGTTATGAGTGGAACAGGGAATTGTATCTATGCTTTATAGTTCTAGAAAAGGCATATGACCGGGTTCCTAGGAGGAAGTTATTGTCTGTTCTACGAGATTATGGAATAGGAGGCAAACTTTTCAAGCAATTAAAGGTCTTTACATGGATAGTCAGGCAGCAGTTAGAGTTGACGGTAAACTGAGTTCATATTTCAGAGTAGTTTCAGGTGTAAGAAAAGGCTGCAACCTGTCTCCACTGTTGTTCACATTATTTATGGATCATATGTTGAAAACAATAGACTGGCGGGGCGAGATTAAGAGATGTGAACACAAAATAAGCAGTCTTCCATATGCGGATGTCTTAGTTGTGATGGCAGATTCGATTGAAAGTTTGCAAAGTAATATTTCAGAGCTAGATCAGAAATGTAAGGACTATGGTATGAAGATTAGCATCTCCAAAACGA
Source organism: Schistocerca gregaria (assembly GCF_023897955.1). Classification (NCBI taxonomy): domain Eukaryota; kingdom Metazoa; phylum Arthropoda; class Insecta; order Orthoptera; family Acrididae; genus Schistocerca; species Schistocerca gregaria. Next base: position 844,477,527 of record NC_064931.1, read on the forward strand.
AAGTAATGTCAGTGGGAAAGAAATATAAACGGATTGAGTGCCAAATAGGAGGAACAAAGTTAGAACAGGTGGACGGTTTCAAGTACTTAGAATGCATATTCTCACAGGATGGCAACATAGTGAAAGAACTGGAAGCGAGGTGTAGCAAAGCTAATGCAGTGAGCGCTCAGCTACGATCTGCTCTCTTCTGCAAGAAGGAAGTCAGCACCAAGACTAAGTTATCTGTGCAGCGTTCAATCTTTCGACCAACTTTGTTGTATTGGAGCGAAAGCTGGGTGGATTTAGGTTACCTTATCAACAAGGTTGAGGTTACGGATATGAAAGTAGCTAGGATGATTGCAGGTACTAGTAGATGGGAACGATGGCAGGGGGGTGTCCACAATGAGGAAATCAAAGAAAAACTGGGAATGAACTCTACAGATGTAGCAGTCAGGGTGAACAGGCTTAGATGGTGGGGTCATGTTACACGCATGGGAGAAGCAAGATTACCCAAGAGACTCATGGGTTCAGCAGTAGTGGGTAGGAGGAGTCGGGGCAGACCAAGGAGAAGGTACCTGGATTCGGTTAAGAATGATTTTGAAGTAATAGGTTTAACATCAGAAGAGGCACCAATGTTAGCACTGAATAGGGGATCATGGAGGAATTTTATAAGGGGGCTATGCTCCAGACTGAATGCTGAAAGACATAATCAGTCTTAAATGATGATGATGATGTATTGTGTAATACTGTTAAAATGCCCCAACTCCTTGAAGATATGCCTACATAACAATCACAGGTGAATACCGCCCATTATTCATACTGTTTGCTTTTATACAGTAAATACCTTCTTTTTATGCAATGAGTTACACCTAGAAAATTATTCAACAATACATTACTGAGTGGAAATATGCAAATATGTCAGAGAGTTGATTCATTTGCTTCCAAGACTAGCAGTAATACACTACTGGCCATAAAAATTGCTTCACAACGAAGATGACGTGCTACAGGCGCGAAATTTAACCGACAGGAAGAAGATGCTGTGATATGGAAATGATTAGCTTTGCAGAGCATTCACACAAGGTTGGCGCCAATGGCGACACATGCAACATGCTGACATGAGGAAAGCTTCCAACCGATTTCTCATACACAAACAGCAGTTGACCGGTGTTGCCTGGTGAAACGTTGTTGTGATGTCTTGTGTAAGGAGGAGAAATGTGTACCATCACGTTTCCGACTTTGATAAAGGTCGGATTATAGCCTATCGCGATTACGGTTTATCGTATCGCGACATTGCTGCTCGCGTTGGTCGAGGTCCAATGACTGTTAGCAGAATATGGAATTGGTGGGTTCAGGAGGGTAATACGGAACGCCGTGCTGGATCCCAACGGCCTTGCATCACTAGCAGTCGAGATGACAGGCATCTTATCCGCATGGCTGTAATGGATCGTGCAACCACGTCTCGATCCCTGAGTCAACAGATCGGGACGTTTGCAAGACAAAAACCATCTACACTAAGAATTCGACGAAGTTTGCAGCAGCATGGACTATCAGCTCGGAGACCATGGCTGTGGTTACCCTTGACGCTGCATCATAGACAGGAGCGCCTGCGATGGTGTAGTCAACGACGAACCTGGGCGCACGAATGGCAAAACGTCATTTTTTCGGATGAATCCAGATTCTGTTTACAGCATCATGATGGTCGCATCCGTGTTTGGCGACATCACGGTGAACGCACGTCGGAAACTTGTATTCGTTATCGCCGTGCTGGCGTATCACCCGGCGTGATGGTATGCGGTGCGATTGGTTACACGTCTCGGTCACCTGTTGTTCGCATTGACTGCACTTTGAACAATGGACGTTACATATCAGATGTGTAACGTCCCGTGGCTCTACCCTTCATTCGATCCCTGCAAAACCTTACATTTCAGCAAGATAATGCACCACCACATGTTGCAGGTCCTGTATGGGCCTTTCTGGATAAAGAAAATTTTCGACTGCTGCCCTGGCCAGAACATTCTCCAGATCTCTCACCAATTGAAAACGTATGGTCAATGGTAGCCGAGGAACTGGCTCGTCACAATACGCCAGTCACTACTCTTGATGAACTGTGGTATCGTGTTGAAGCTGCATGGGCAGCTGTACGTGTACACTCCATCCAATCTCTGTTTGACTCAATGTCCAGGCGTATCAAGGCCGTTATTACGGCCAGAGGTGGCTGTTCTGGGTACTGATTTCCCAGGATCTATCCACCCAAATTACTTGATAATGTAATCACATGTCAGTTCTAGTATAATATATTTGTCCAATGTATACCCGTTTATCATCTGCATTTTTTCTTGGTGTAGCAATTTTAATGGCCAGTAGTATATTAACAGCCAAATTAGTTAAGCTTGATTCTTTCAGAAGCTCAGTAATATGCATCTTCCAGGTCATGTTTTCATGGTCATGTAGACCCAAAAATTTGGGACAGTCTATTGTTGATATACCTGTTGAACAGAAATGAAGATAGTGTTTTCTCAAAATTTAGTGATATTCCATTTTCAAATAAGCACTTAATAATTCTTTGTAAACATTGTCAACAATCTCCTATGCTGTTTTCTCTCTGCTTGGAATTACTAAAACACCAGTATCATTTGCACAATGTACCAATTTGACTTGTTGACTGTTAAGTGAATGGTCATTCACATAGAAAAGGAACAGGAGTGGATCAAAAATTGAACACTGCAGGGTTCTCGCTGTGGTTTCTCCCCAGTTGCTAACATTTTATGTCTTTTGAGCATTGTTTAAATTATTACACACAACTCTTGCCATTCTCTTTCTTAAGTTTATTTCAAAACAGTTATGTGTAAAACCATCAATTCTATAAAACTTAATTTTTACCAAAAGTGTAACATGGTTTACACATTCAATGGCCTTGGAATGATCACAAAAATGACAGTTGGTGATATTTTATTATTTACAGTTTTTAATATTTGGTGAATGAATTTCTAAAGAGCGCTCTCTGTTGAACAATCCTTCTGGAATGTGTACTGTGGTATTCTAAGTCAATTGTTTCTGTTTAAATGTGAGACTAATGTTGAATAATTACTTTTTCGAATATTTTGGAAAAAGACGTCGGTAAGGAAACTGCTTCATAATCGTGATTCTTGAGTTTCTCCCGGGATATTTGATAATCAAAATATCCACGGGTGTACTGCCGGTCTACAGTTTCCAACGGGCACTATATTTCGGCGGTCATACATGTCGCCATAATCAGGTGAACTGACGGACTGAGCTCCTGTGAACGTGCCGGCACGGAGATCCATACACTATGGCTGCTCTTGGGGAACTGGGTTCGGTCGCGGCGGCGGCCGATTTAAATACCCTCCGCCCGCGGCGCGCTCACTCCGCCGTCCGCACCCCGCGCCACGGTCACGCGGTGGAACAGATTGCGACGGCGTCTGAGATGACGTCGGTGTGATGGCTCTGTCCGCCGTGGTCGTCACAACTATATGTTTGCTCGATTTACTCTTGATAAACCAATCGCTGGTTCCCAAGCATTGCTAAGATTATAGCGACAGTCGCGGTTTATGAGGTCGTCATTGGTGCGAATTTCGATGGCCTCTCTAAGAACGCTGTCCCAGTATCTCGACGTCTGTACCAGAATCCTCGTGCGTTCATACTCCATAGCGTGAATTTCCAACAAATAATGTTCAGCGATCGCCGACTTGTACGGATACATCAGTCGAGTGTGCCTCTGGTGTTCACGGCATCGATCCTCGACGGTACGCATCGTCTGACCAATATACGACTTGCCACATTGACACGGAATCTGGTACACTACGGCCTCCGTCAAACCTAGGTCATCTTTGACGCTCCTCACAAGTGCACGAGTTTTATTCGGAGGACAAAACACAGGTCCGACCTGGTGTTTCTTCAAAATGCGGGCGATTTTCCCCGAGAGTGCGCCCGTATATGGGATAAACGCAGTGCCTACCTCCTCCCTCGTGATTTCATCCATCTCCACAGGTTGTGCTGTAGTGGTTGGGTGGAGAGCACGTTGAATCTGCCACTCTGAGTACCCATTTTTTTCGAAATACAGTTCTCAGATGTTCCAATTCCTGGGGTAGACTCTCTGCGTCAGAGATAGTGCGCGCCCTATGTACTAGAGCAGGCAGCCCACTCTCACCGGTGGTAGCGATTGGGTTAATCAAGAGTAAATCGAGCAAACGTATAGTTGTGACGACCACGGCGGACAGGGCCATCACACCGACGTCATCTCAGACGCCGTCGCAATCTGTTCCACCGCGCGCCGTGGCGCGGGGTGCGGACGCCGGAGTGAGCGCGCCGCGGGCTGAGGGTATTTAAATCGGCCGCCACCGCGACCGAACCCAGTTCCCCCTGAGCAGCCATAGTGTACGGATCTCCGTGCCGGCACGTTCACAGGAGCTCAGTCCGTCAGTTCACCTGATTATGGCGACATGTATGATCGCCGAAATATTGTGCCCGTTGGACACTGTAGACCGGCAGTACACCCGCGTATATTTTGATTATGTTTCATAATTAGTTAAGTCTTTCTAGTCATTTTTCTTGCACAGAGGCTTAACAGTTGCATATTTTGACCTGTCCGGAATAATACTTTGTGCCAGTGAGGCATTACATGTGTTACTCATGACATTACTCATTACGTTAGAAAAACTTGCCATAATGCCTCTGGAATTCCATCCACATCACTTGTCCATTTACTTTTTAGAATATTTATAATTGTATTAATTTCAGTGAAGTAGCTTAAACTTTTGTCAAATAATGTTTTTAGTGTATTCTTCTGCTACTACAACTGATTCCTTTAATCCTACTTTGGCTGCTACATTTAGAAAGTGTGTGATATGAGTACCTGAAACTTGTGAATTATCAGTCACAATATTGTCATTTAGTTTAACCCTTATTTTTTCACTGACTGACTGTCTACTGTTTGAAAATATCCCATGTAGTGTTAATCTTATTATCTGAATTACTAATTTCTATCAGGACATGCATACTTCTGGACATTTCATTGACTTTTCTTAAGCTGTTACATTATTTTTGGTAGTATGCAAGAAATGTTAAATGTTGACTTATTCTGGCCTTTCTATAAATTTCCCTTTCCATCTAGCACAAGCTTTTAATTGTCTTATTTCTCCATGGCTTACTTCTTTTTTAATTGTTTGTCTAAATAGCGTTTTAGGAAAGCCACTTTCAAATAATGACACAAATTCACTATGGAATAAAGTAAATTTAACATTAGCGTCTCTTTCTACATATTCCTCATCCCATAACACCTCTTGTAAGTTGCTCTTAAGAAATTTGTACGTGAATAACTGTTAAAAAATCGATTTCTTAATTTTTGTCTTAATATTGTCTGCAGTTTTCTGAACTAGAAAAAGTTTACTTCTAGGACAATGGACGACAGGAAATACCACAATTAGAGGAATCTAAACGTGGCTGTACACACCACAACATCCCCAATGCACACAGTCAGCTGTGTTAAAAATAAAGATTTGCTCTCGTTTGTTTCGTTTTTATGACTTTTTAGTCGCCTAAGTTGGCTAACCTGTGAACGCTTTACACTTGCTTCCACACAGAGTTTAGTCATTGCACAGGAGTGCGAATGCGGCTCCCACTCTTTTCTCCGCTATGATTAATCTCGAATAGTGATGTCACCTGGCAGCTACTGCAGTTTGTTTACAATGGGGTCGCTCCATGTTCCTATCGAAGGCGTGCGTGTGATTTTGTGTTACATGTTAGTTTGTGTGTATTTCTTGTCCTATCGAGTGTTCAGTTGGAAAGGAGTTTGTTTCGTGAGTCTTGTAGCTTTGTTTTTAGAGTTAGGTCTATGTCTACAAATACGTCGTATTGTGCAATTGTTGAATGTAGTAATAGCGCACGTAAGACTAAAGGCGTAATTTATCATCGCTTTCCAAACATTGTTGAACTTCAGCGTAAGTGGATTGCTCGTTGTAAACGAGAGGACAAAATTAATGTTAATAATGCAAGAATTTGTTCTGAAAGTTTTTGTGAAAGCGATTACAAACGAGAGTTGCAGAGTGAATTGTTAGGTCTACCTATACGGAAATTGCTACAGGATAATGCTGTTCCGTCTCAAAAAATACCAAACTGGCGCGGAAATATATTCGAAGTTCCAGATCCTAGCACTGTTAATGTTACCGGTAGTGTTCTAACAGAGAGAGAACATCGCTGTGACACTAGAACAATAAAAAATGAGCTCTCTCAATGTTGAAAACTTTATCTCCGAAGAAAGGTAAGCTGGACAAATCCAGCAACACAGACGATTTTACTGATACTCTAATTTCACTTAAAGACCAGGAAATTCAAGAACTGAAGAAAGAATTGGTTAGTTTGAAAATTAAAACTGTTCGACTGTAACAGAGAATTAAGTCCATGAAAGAAATTATAAAGCAAGCTGCATGTATTAATCGTAATGTGTTTCACACTAAGAAGCACAAATGTGACTCCATTCTGTTGACATCCTCGGTATCCAGGATGACGACTTCCTCTTGTAACATGATGTTTACTCTGACCAAATGACAAGTTGTTCCCGCTGGAGTGATCATTCTGCCCATGTTGCCAACTGCTGCGACCGCCTCCTCTGTGATGTCCGCCACGTGTCCTTGAATCTCTGCTTGTTCCTGAATGGCGACAGTCCCTCCTTATATGACCTGGTTTACCTTATCTGTAACACAAATGCTCTGGGTAGCTCATACTAGTTTTCTTTTCAGCGTGAAATGCATTGGATTTTGCACATTCACTTCCATCCTTTTCTTTTAGATCAATCATCTGAAGTTTACTTTTAACATATTCCACTGTCTCATCTTCTTTCAAAACATCGATAAAGCTCCCAATATAGCTCAAGGTTTTCAGCAATGTTCTCAACATATAATTTAGCTTCTCCTTTTCTGTCACTTTTGTACCAGCTAATTTTAATTCATTCACTGTGTTTTCAAAGACACTGCAGCATGTTGCCATATCACTATAGTCTTTTAACCTCAGTTTGTCCAACTTGTTTCTGCGCACAATTTGCAGGGCTGTTTATTCTTTGCTGCATAAATCATCAAACTTTTTCATTATATCCAAATGCAGTTTCGTTATCCCTCACGAATTCTAGTTGCTTGTTCGAAATTGCTCCATATATGTAGTTCACTCCAATCAGATTCTCTTCTTCCCAAGTAACCGCTTTGTCCGCGCATGTTTTTGCTCTTAAAGCGACTGTATAGCATTTCTTCGTTTTCAGGTACATTTCCATTCTTCTTTTCCAGTTCCTGTAGTCTTCTCCATCAAATACCGGTATGTTAATATCAGCTATATTCAGTTTCACAAATCACAGATTAGATTAGAGATTAGATTAATACTTGTTCAAAAGATCATGAATATGACACCTCGTAATGATGTGGAACGTGTCAGGTTAATAAAAGGTGTCTATACAACATATTACATTACACAAAATATTACATGACACTTAATATTTTTAATTTTTTGTGGGGGTAGGGAAATTACCAACTTATTACATCAAAAAATTCATCTAATGAGTAGAAGGAGATGCCATTAAGAAATTCTTTTAATTTCCTTTTAAATGATATATGACTATCTGTCAGACTTTTGATGCTATTAGGTAAGTGACCGAAGACTTCCGTGGCTGCATAATTTACACCCTTCTGAGCCAAAGTTAGATTTAACATTGAGTAGTGAAGATCATAATTTCTCCTAGTGTTGTAGCCATGTACAGTGCTATTACTTTTGAATTCGTTTCGATTGCTAATAACAAATTTCATAAGTGAATATACACTCCTGGAAATGGAAAAAAGAACACATTGACACGGGTTTGTCAGACCCACCATACTTGCTCCGGACACTGCGAGAGGGCTGTACAAGCAATGATCACACGCACGACACAGCGGACACACTAGGAACCGCGGTGTTGGACGTCGAATGGTGCTAGCTGCGCAGCATTTGTGCACCGCCGCCGTCAGTGTCAGCCAGTTTGCCGTGGCATACGGAGCTCCATCCCAGTCTTTAACACTGGTAGAATGCCGCGACAGCGTGGACGTGAACCGTAAGTGCAGTTGACGGACTTTGAGCGAGGGCGTATAGTGGGCATGCGGGAGGCCGGGTGGACGTACCGCCGAATTGCTCAACACGTGGGGCGTGAGGTCTCCACAGTACATCGATGTTGTCACCAGTGGTCGGCGGAAGGTGCACGTGCCCATCGACCTGGGACCGGACCGCAGCGACGCACGGATGCACGCCAAGACCGTAGGATCCTACGCAGTGACATAGGGGACCGCACCGCCACTTCCCATCAAATTAGGGACACTGTTGCTCCTGGGGTATCGGCGAGGACCATTCGCAACCGTCTCCATGAAGCTGGGCTACGGTCCCGCACACCGTTAGGCCGTCTTCCGCTCACGCCCCAACATCGTGCAGCCCGCCTCCAGTGGTGTCGCGACAGGCGTGAATGGAGGGACGAATGGAGACGTGTCGTCTTCAGCGATGAGAGTCGCTTCTGCCTTGGTGCCAATGATGGTCGTATGCGTGTTTGGCGCTGTGCAGGTGAGGACTGCATACGACCGAGGCACACAGGGCCAACACCCGGCATCATGCTGTGGGGAGCGATCTCCTACACTGGCCGTACACCTCTGGTGATCGTCGAGGGGACATTGAATAGTGCACGGTACATCCAAACCGTCATCGAACCCATCGTTCTATCATTCCTAGACCGGCAAGTGAACTTGCTGTTCCAACAGGACAATGCACGTCCGCATGTATCCCGTGCCACCCAACGTGCTCTAGAAGGTGTAAGTCAACTACCCTGACCAGCAAGATCTCCGGATCTGTCCCCCATTGAGCATGTTTGGGACTGGATGAAGCGTCGTCTCACGCGGTCTGCACGTCCAGCACGAACGCTGGTCCAACTGAGGCGCCAGGTGGAAATGGCATGGCGAGCCGTTCCACAGCACTACATCCAGCATCTCTACTATCGTCTCCATGGGAGAGTAGCAGCCTGCATTGCTGCGAAAGGTGGATCTACACTGTACTAGTTCCGACATTGTGCATGCTCTGTTGCCTGTGTCTATGTGCCTGTGGTTCTGTCAGTGTGATCATGTGATGTATCTGACCCCAGGAATGTGTCAATAAAGTTTCCCCTTCCTGGGACAATGAATTCACGGTGTTCTTATTTCAATTTCCAGGAGTGTATATATAGGGTGAGTCACCTAACATTACCGCTGGATATATTTCGTAAACCACATCAAATACTGACGAATCGATTCCACGGACCGCACGTGAGGAGAGGGGCTAGTGTAACTCGTTAATACAAACCATAAAAAAATGCACGGAAATATGTTTTTTAACAGAAACCTGCGTTTTTTTAAACGGAACCCCGTTAGTTTTATAGCACATCTGAACATATAAACAAATACGTAATCTGTGCCGTTTGTTGCATTGTAAGATGATAATTACATCCAGAGATATTTAACCTAAAGTTGACGCTTGAGTACCAATCCTCCGCTGTTCGATCGTGTGTATCGGAGAGCACCGTAGGGATCCAAAGGGAACGGTGATGGATCTTAGGTACAGACGAGACTGGAACAGCACATTACGTCCACATGCTAACACCTTTTTATTGGTCTTTTTCACTGACGCACTTGTACATTACCATGAGGGGTGAGGTACGTGTACACACGTGGTTTCCGTTTTCAGTTACGGAGCGGAATAGAGTGTGTCCCGATCTGTCAGGCCAATAGATGTTCAACGTGGTGGCCATCATTTGCTGAACACACTTGCAATCTCTGGCGTAATGAATGTCGTACATGCCGCAGTACATCTCGTGTAATGTCTCCGCAGGTTGCCACAATACGTTGTTTCATATCCTCAGGGGTTGTAGGCACATCACTGTACACATTCTCCTTTAACGTACCCCACAGAAAGAAGTCCAGAGTTGTAAGATCAGGAGAATTGGCTGGCCAATTTATGCGTCCTCCACGTCCTATGAAACGCCTGTCGAACATCCTGTCAAGGGTCAGCCTAGTGTTAATTGCGGAATGTGCAGGTGTACCATCATGCTGATACCACATACGTCGACGCGTTTCCGGTGGGACATTTTCGAGCAACGTTGGCAGATCATTCTGCAGAAACGCGATGGATGTTGCAGCTGTTTGGGCCCCTGCAATGAAGTGAGGACCAATGAGGTGGTCGCCAATGATTCCGCACCATACATTTACAGTCTACGGTCGCTGTCGCTCTACCTGTCTGAGCCAGCAAGGATTGTCCACGGACCAGTAATTCATGTTCTGTAGATTCACTGCCTGGTGGATTGTGAAACCCGCTTCATCGGTAAACAGGTAGAACTGCAATACATTCTCTGTTAATGCCCATTGACAGAATTGCACACGATGATTAAAGTCATCACCATGTAATTCCTGATGTAGCGACACATGAAACGGGTGAAAGTGGTGACGATGCAGTATGCGCATGTCACTACTTTGACTCAGTCCACCGGCTCTCGCAATGTCCCGTGTATTCATGTGTGGGTTCATGGCAACAGCAGCTAACACGCCAACTGCACCCGCTTCTCTTGTGACGGGCCTGTTACAGACCCATTTGCGTGCTACGACCATACCTGTTGTATATAGTTGGCGGTAGATGTTTTGCAATGTGCGGCACGTTGGATGCTCTCTGTCCGGGTACCATTCTGCATACACCCTGCAGGCTTCAGCTGCATTTCGTCGACACTCGCCATAGATGAGTATCATTTCCGCCTTTTCAGAGTTCGAATACACCACAGTCACAGTTCCTACAACACTACACTATCACAGACGTCTGGTAATACGGTGTACTACAGCTGGTCTGCGTGCGGAGACGAATGCAGAATATCAATAGCAGTAAGCGCTACATGCGGACATTGCGACAGCTAGGCCAAACCACAACAGTGCACTACAGCCACACTCGTAAACACGGTCGTCATCGTAAACATGTCCCTGCAGACGCTGCTCGCCGACTAGCGCCCGCGTTTGTTACAACACGCAACTGAACGTCGGGGGTTTCAAGCGTCAACTTTAGGTTACATTATCCCTCGATGTAATTAACATTTTACAATGCAACAAACGGCACTGATTACGTATTTGTTTCTATGTTCAGATGTGCTAACAAAACTAACGTGGTTCCATTTAAAAAACGTAGGTTGGTGTTAAAAAACATACTTCCGTGCATTTTTGTATGGTTTGTATTAAACAATTACACTAGCCCCTCTCCTCACGTTCGGTCTGTGGAATCGGTTCGTCAGCATTTGATGTGGTTTACGAAATGTATCCAGCGGTAACGTTAGGTGACTCATCATATATATATATATATATATATATATATATATATATATATATATATATATATATATATATATATATACAGGGTGTTTCAAAAATGACCGGTATATTTGAAACGGTAATAAAAACTAAACGAGCAGCGATAGAAATACACCGTTTGTTGCAATATGCTTGGGACAACAGTACATTTTCAGGCGGACAGACTTTCGAAATTACAGTAGTTACAATTTTCAACAACAGATGGCGCTGCAAGTGATGTGAAAGATATAGAAGACAATGCAGTCTGTGGGTGCGCCATTCTGTACGTCGTCTTTCTGCTGTAAGCGTGTGCTGTTCACAACGTGCACGTGTGCTGTGGACAACATCGTTTATTCCTTAGAACAGAGGATTTTTCTGGTGTTGGAATTCCACCGCCTAGAACACAGTGTTGTTGCAACAAGACGAAGTTTTCAACGGAGGTTTAATGTAACCAAAGGACCGAAAAGCGTTACAGTAAAGGATCTGTTTGAAAAATTTCAACGGACTGGGAACGTGACGGATGAACGTGCTGGAAAGGTAGGGCAACCGCGTACAGCAACCACAGAGGGCAACGCGCAGCTAGTGCAGCAGGTGATCCAACAGCGGCATCGGGTTTCCGTACGCTGTTTTGCAGCTTCGGTCCAAATGACGCCAACGTCCACGTATCGTCTCATGTGCCAGAGTTTACATCTCTATCCATACAAAATTCAAATGCGGCAACCCCTCAGCGCCGCTACCATTGCTGCACGAGAGACATTCGCTAACGATATAGTGCACAGGATTGATGACGGCGATATGCATGTGGGCAGCATTTGGTTTACTGACGAAGCTTATTTTTACCTGGACGGCTTCGTCAATAAACAGAACTGGCGCATATGGGGAACCGAAAAGCCCCATGTTGCAGTCCCATCGTCCCTGCATCCTCAAAAAGTACTGGTCTGGGCCGCCATTTCTTCCAAAGGAATCATTGGCACATTTTTCAGATCCGAAACGATTACTGCATCACGCTATCTGTACATTCTTCGTGAATTTGTGGCGGTACAAACTGCCTTAGACGACACTGTGAACACCTCATGGTTCATGCAAGATGGTGCCCGGCCACATCGCACGGCCGACGTCTTTAATTTCCTGAATGAATATTTCGATGATCGTGTGATTGCTTTGGGCTATCCGAAACATGCAGGAGGCGGCGTGGATTGGCCTCCCTATTCGCCAGACATGAACCCCTGTGACTTCTTTCTGTGGGGACACTTGAAAGACCAGGTGTACCGCCAGAATCCAGAAACAATTGAACAGCTGAAGCAGTACATCTCATCTGCATGTGAAGCCATTCCGCCAGACACGTTCTCAAAGGTTTCAGGTAATTTCATTCAGAGACTACGCCATATTATTGCTACGAATAGTGGATATGTGGAAAATATCGATCTATAGAGTTTCCCAGACTGCAGAGCCATCTGTTGTTGACAATTGTAACTACTGTAATTTCGAAAGTTTGTCTGCCTGAAAATGTACTGTTGTCCCAAGCATATTGCAACAAACGGTGTATTTCTATCGCTGCTCGTTTAGTTTGTATTGCCGTTTCAAATATACCGGTCATATTTGAAACACCCTGTATATGAAATGGAAAAAAGAACACATTGACAGGGGTTTGTCAGACCCACCATACTTGCTCCGGACACTGCGAGAGGGCTGTACAAGCAATTATCACACGCACGACACAGCGGACACACTAGGAACCGCGGTATTGGACGTCGAATGGCGCTAGCTGCGCAGCATTTGTGCACCGCCGCCGTCAGTGTCAGCCAGTTTGCCGTGGCATACGGAGCTCCATCCCAGTCTTTAACACTGGTAGCATGCCGCGACAGCGTGGACGTGAACCGTATGTGCAGTTGACGGACTTTGAGCGAGGGCGTATAGTGGGCATGCGGGAGGCCGGGTGGACGTACCGCCGAATTGCTCAACACGTGGGGCGTGAGGTCTCCACAGTACATCGATGTTGTCGCCAGTGGTCGGCGGAAGGTGCACGTGCCCGTCGACCTGGGACCGGACCGCAGCGACGCACGGATGCACGCCAAGACCGTAGGATCCTACGCAGTGATGTAGGGGACCGCACCGCCACTTCCCATCAAATTAGGGACACTTGCTCCTGGGGTATCGGCGAGGACCATTCGGAACCGTCTCCATGAAGCTGGGCTACGGTCCCGCACACCGTTAGGCCGTCTTCCGCTCACGCCCCAACATCGTGCAGCCCGCCTCCAGTGGTGTCGCGACAGGCGTGAATGGAGGGACGAATGGAGACGTGACGTCTTCAGCGATGAAAGTCGCTTCTGCCTTAGTGCCAATGATGGTAGTATGCGTGTTTGGCGCTGTGCAGGTGAGGACTGCATACGACCAAGGCACACAGAGCCAACACCCGGCATCATGGTGTGGGGAGCGATCTCCTACACTGGCCGTACACCTCTGGTGATCGTCGAGGGGACACTGAATAGTGCACGGTACATCCAAACCGTCATCGAAACCATCGTTCTATCATTCCTAGACCGGCAAGGGAACCTGCTGTTCCAACAGGACAATGCACGTCTGCATGTATCCCGTGCCACCCAACGTGCTCTAGAAGGTGTAAGTCAACTTTTTTCAATTTCCAGGAGTATATATATATATATATATATATATATATATATATATATATATATATATATATTGAGGGTACAGTGAAGATCTCTAGCTCTTTAAATAAGTGCCTGCAGGATGATCTTGGATGAGCTCCAGCAATTATTCTGATTACACGCTTTTGTGCAATGAACACTATTTTACTCAATGATAGATTACCTCAGAATATGTGCCATAGGAAAGCAGAGAATGAAAATAGGCATGGTAAGCTAATTTACTCAGATGTATATCGCCAAAATTTGCAATGACCCTAATAGCATGAGTAGCTTAACTCAAACGTTTCAGCAGATCCTCAGTGTTTTTTTTTTCAGTTTACTCTCATCATTGGATACACGTAGAAATTTTGAATATTCTACCTTAGCTACCGATTTCCGATCGTAGTCTATATTTATCAATGGTGTCATTCCATTTACTGTGTGGAACTGTATATACTGTGTTTTGTCAAAGTTTAATGAGAGCCCATTTGCAGAGAACCACTTAATGATTTTCTGAAAAACATCGTTTACAATTTCACCACTTAATTCTCATCTGTTGGGTGTGATAGCTATACTTGTATCATCGGCAAAAAGTGCCAGCTTTGCATCTTCGTGAATACAGAATGGCAAGTCATTAATATATATTAATAACAGCAGAGGACCCAAGACCGAACTTTGCGGCACCCCATTCTTAATTGTTCCACAGTTTGAGAAATCAACAGTTTTTTGCATATTATGTGAACTGTTTATTTCAACTTTCTGCACTTTTCCAGTTAGGTATGATTTAAACCATTGGAGCACTGTCCCATTCATACCACAGTACTTGAGCTTATCTAGAGGTATTAGATGATTTACACACTCAAAAGCCTTTGATAGATCACAAAAAATCTCAACAGGTGACTTCCGGTTTTTCAGAGCATTTAATATTTCATTATTGAAAGTATATATAGCATTTTCCGTTGAAAAACCGTTTTGGGCACCAAACTGACACTTTGCTAAAACTTTATTTTTACAAAGGTGTGATGCTACTCTGCAATACATTACTTTTTCAAAGATTTTGGATACGGCAGTCAGAAGAGAGACTGGGCAGTAGTTGTTGACATCAGACGTATTCCCTTTTTTATGCAGTGGTTTAGCAATGGCATACTTCAGTCTATCTGGGAACATACCCTGCTTCAGACAGCTATTACATACGTGGCTAAGAATCCCACTTATTTCTTGGGAACAAGCTTTTATTATCCTGCTGGAAATTTCATCAATTCCATGTGAGCTTTTATTCTTATCTTCCTAATTTCAGAAGGAGAGGTGGGTGGAATTTCAATTGTATCAAATGGTGTGGGTAAGGCTTCTTCCATTAAGTGCCGTGCTTCTTCTAATGAACATTTAGATCCTATTTTCTCCACAACATTTAAAAAATGATTATTCAAAATGTTTTCGACTTCTGGCTCGTTGTGTATCAAGTTTTCATTCGCTTTGATGGTGATGCCATCATCCTGTACTCTTGGTTGCCCTGTCTCCCTTTGAAAAATATTCCCAATTGTTTTGATTTTGTTATAAGAGGTATTAATCTCAGACATGGTGCACATGCTTCTGGACTTTTTAATAACCTTTCTTAATGTAGAACAGTAGTTTTCATAATATTTGACTGTTTCTGGGTCATTACTCTTTCTTGTTGTTAGATACAGTTCCCTTTTGTGGTTACAAGATATTTTTATTCCTTTAGTAAGCCACAGTTTTCTTCATGCTTTCTTATAATTTGATTTAACTACTTTCTTGGGGAAACAGTTTTCAAATTCTCTTACAAGAGTATCATGAAATAAGCTATATTTTAAATTAGCATTAGGTTCCTTGTACACCTCATCCCAGTCTAACTGATGAAGATTTTCTCTGAAATTTCTACTTGTTGAGTCATTAATTGAATGCACAACAAAGGAGAGTAGTTTTGAATTACTGAATGGAGCTATGTCATATACTGTAACTAGCTGAGCGTCGTGATCCGAAAGCCCATTCTCAACAGGACAAGAATTTATCTTATTAAACCTATCTTGGTATATAAAAGTGTTATCTATCAATGTGTTGCTTTCCTTTACTACCCGAGTAGGAAAATTAATGACAGATCTCAAATTGAAAGAACCGAGCAAGACTTCCAGGTCATTCTTCCTATTACACTCTTTCAGTGAATCAACACTGAAGTCCCCACAAATAATAATTTGCTTTCCCCTATCTGACAGATACCACAACAAGGCATCCAAGTTTTCCAGGAATAAATTAAAGTTCCCTGAAGGGGACCTATATACTGTTACAATTATAAAAGAATCCTCCTTCAGTTTAAGCTGACAGGCACATGCTTCTATATGTTGCTCTAGACAAAACTGTTTTGTATCTAAGCTTTCTACACAGTGATTACTTTTAACATATATGGCAACTCCTCCTCTCAACTTATTCTCCCTACTCATATGTGCAGATAGTTTATAACCACTGATATTTACCTTTTCACTATCAGACACGAATAACAGTCTTCCATTTAATTTACAACCGATCACTATTATTTTGAGGGACACACTTCGTTTGTGGTTTACAACTGTGAACTGCTACCATGTTGATAATATTTATTCAGAACAAAGGTTAAGTACAAATCATGGTACAACTACACACATCCATCTTCTTACAGTGAGAGAGAAAACATGCAAAGAAGATTCCATATTTCGATATAAATGTGCGAACATTCCAACAGAGAGCTTTGTCTCCTAAAGCATATGCGTATCTAAGAAGGAAGAATTATCCTTTTCCCTGTAGGTCAACACTCCAGAAATGGACGAAACAGTTCAAGTGGCAATCAGGTATTTTGAAACCAGTTTTGGAGTTAATTATAGGTAGGTCAGAAATGTTCACATCATTAGAGGCGATTGGTGTCTTAAGTTTCGACGAGATGGGCATTGACGGTCGTGTGACTTACGATTCGTCCAACAATGTAGTACTCGGACCACACAACAATGTCCAAGTCGTCATGGTTCCCAGCTTGTTTTCAAACTTGAAGCAGCCAGTGCATTATGACTTTGATGTAGCAATGTCTAGTGATTTGTTGCAGAATGTCATAAAAGATGTTGAAACAGCAGGAATCCATATCGTAGCTGTTATGCGTGACATGGGACCAAAAAATATTAATGTGTGGAAGCAACCTGGTGTGTCTACATACAAGACATTTTTTTCAAATCCTGTTGATCATAGCAGAAAAGTCTGGGTTATTTTTTATGTTCCACATTTGTTTAAATTATTAAGAAATCATCTTCCTGATGACGGAATCACTTTGCCTGATGGTGCTGTGATTACAAAAATTGTAATAGAAGATCTTCTTAAACATCAGAAAGGCGATCTTTCGATCAATTACCACATATCGGAGGTTCATCTTAACAGTAGTGGACGTGATCGTCAGAAATGTGCTCAAGATGAGAAAGCTCTCCTTAGAAGTGGTTATGGGTTTAATATCAGCAGTCAGGAAAACTGTCTAAAAAGATTTCATGAAATGTGTTCTAACATGCGAGTAGGAGAAAGAAACAGTCTTCTCCCGTTTCAGAAGGGATTCATTATATCAATAAATTCACTTTTTGGACTTTACAATGATATGAAAAATTCCGGAGCTACTTATATATTGACAGCCAGGCTTAATCAATATTGGTGCTTCGACTTCAGGGGACAGAAATGAGAATTCTGCTTCTGAAAACTACCCAACACCTGCTGATGAAACCGAGGAAGGTTTTGCACATTTTCTCTTGAGTGATTTATCTATCAGAGCAACTGATAAATTATTGGATCTCGCGACAGATGACGAAAACTAGCTCTTAGATTTCGAGCTCAGTGATTCAGTGTGTACCAGTGAAGACGTGAATGATGATGCTTTAAAATATCTAGCAGGTTACATAGCATTAAAGTGCAAAAACGTTCACAGTTCTTTGGGAAATACAGCAGGGCAGTGTGTTGTTGATACAGAATTAACTTTGAAGCAAGATTGGATTACTATTATTTCAAAAGGGGGCCTTATTTCTCCCTCTACTGACTGGTTTGCTAAAATATGTGAGTTAGAAATTATATTTCCGGTTTTTCATCGATCAAATATTTCTCATTGTAGTAGGGTGATAGCAACCTTAGCAAATCATATATTTGCGAAATTTCCTGAACTTCAAAGCAAAATAGTTCAATTATATGTCAGAACAAGAATTTTTATACGGATTAGGCATTTAAACAAAAGCGCCAAAATTGATGCAATGAAACGGAATTCGGCAAGGAAGAATCGGCTCTGGTCAGCGTCGCCTTCAGCATCTTCGACGTAGCTTCTGCATCAGCTTTGTATGGTAAGTTTGGAGATTATTATCATTCTATTGACAAAAATGTGTAAATAAGGCAGTACCCAATTGTAAAACATTTACCGTAGTCAGACGCCTATAGCACGAGCATGAATGCGGATACAAATATCGGCCACTAGTTTTTCGTGGCGATATATCATCATTGGGACTAATATTTAACGCATTTCTTTCGGAAACCTTGTATATAATATTAACATGAAGTGTGTTCAACCCTGTGAGCGCGGAACTTTAAATTGTATGAAAAGAGAAGAGCCGTGAAACTATTATTTTGCGATCTCCCATACCCTACAAACGAAGACTGCTGCCGTCTGGCTGTCAGGTGACTTAACAAGTCACTGACCAATGAAAGCGCACTAAGCCAATCTGGCATGCCTTATTATTCAATGTTCCTTGAGTCGTTGTTTGCTGTTGTTTTGGCGTGAATATTTTGTTTACAGAGAAGTAATTGTTTGTATCAGTTTCTTATTCCAAGTCAAAGTAACAGGATGAATTAAGAAGTTCAGTATTAAACAACGTAAATTTCATGTAAATCGGTTCACCAAACGGATTAACTCTATTAACACTGAAATACAACACTTGAATCAATTTTAAGGACTCCAAGTACTTTGAAGATAAAACTGAAATATCTGGACAATGGGTTTGACAGTATGAATGCTGATAATGTAGAGACGCCAACTATTGATTCAGGGTATGTTATTGTTGAACTCTCTGCTCTGTCTGAAATAATAAATAAAGCTTTGCAGTGTAAGGAATATGACAATAGTGGTGTGATGGTAGTTGAGGAGATATGTGCTAGGAGAGGATGTGCATAAAAATTAAGAATTGCTTGTAATTTTTTATGATTTCAGCGAATGTGGTTATATTTGTGACATAACTAAAGAGAGAGTGTATATAACAAATATTAATCTTGCTTATTCTATGAGGTGTAAAGGCAAAGGGTACATAAATGCGCAAGTTTTCTGTGCTGTTATGGATTTATCTCGCCCTACAAGGTTCGACAGGTACAACAAAATTCTTCTATGGACTTTAGAAGTAGTAGCAAATGACAGTAGGAAAAATGCTGTTCAGGAAAGTGTAGACATGAATGACAACAATACATATATCTCTGCAGCACTGGATGCATCCTGGCAATGAAGAGGCCATAGTTCTCTAAATGGTGTAGTGACAGCTACTTCCTTCAATAATGGTAAAGTCATTGATGTGAAATGTGTTACCAAATATTGTCATGACTGTACTAGTGGAACTGATAATCATAAATTTTTGATTAATTTTAGTGGTTATAGTGGAGGGATGGAATCCAAAGGTCTTGTGGAGGGCTGGAATCTGAATGTGTTGTGAAGATATTTCACAGGTCAGTGGAGAAATATGGTGTGATGTATACATCTTACCTATGAATTGTGCATTCAAACGGGTACTAAAAAGTTTGCTGATACAAAAATTGAAAACAAAAATTAAGTCTGTTGGACATGCCCAATAAAGGTTAGGTACTAGACTGAGGAACTTGAAGAAGAATTTGAAGGGAAAGAAATTAGCTGGCGGTAAGTGCAATGGTCGGCTTACAGATGGAGAAACAGACAGGTTGCAGTATTATTGTGGACAAGCCATGAGACAAAATAAAAATGACCTTGAGAGATTGAAAAAGGCAGTATGGGGTATCTTCTTTAACGAATCCTCCTCAGATGACAACCCATGTCATGCACTCTACCCACCTGGCAGTGATACATGGTGTGGCTACCAGAGGGTTGTTACTCAAGTTGAGACCTACAACTATAACCATCCTTTGCCATGATGGAGGGGGTGGGCTTGTTTGAGGAAGGAGACCAAACAGCGAGGTCATCAGTCTCATCGGATTAGGGAAGGACAGGGAAGGAAATTGGCCGTGCCCTTTCAAAGAAACCATCTGGTATTTCCCTGGAGCGATGTAGGGAAATCATGGAAAACCTAAATAAGGATGGTCGGACACGGGATTGAACCGTCGTCCTCCCGAATGCGAGTTCAGTGTGCCATAATGGAAGCTATAAAAATAATGGAAGTTATAAAACCTATATCTAGGTATCTTAGTGACAAAAGATTATTAGAGAAATGTTTACATGGTAGGACTCAAAATCCAAGTTAAAGTTTCAACAATTGTATATGGGAATGGATACCAAAAACTGTTCTAGTACGACTAAATACTTTGAAAATAGATGTGCTAGATGGTGTTTTATGTTTCAGTGATAGTGCAATGTCAAGGCTTAATGTTATGTAACAGATTGGAGGGCCTGGTAGACTAAATATGCATAGCTTCTTGATGCAAAAATTTACCAACAGCTGTATGTATTGTAGAAATTTATTTTATTTTATGAACTTCTATGTGCTACCAGTTTCAGCATTACACTCATGCCATCTTCAGGCCCCACTCGTCATAGTCGTAAAATCGCTATACACAAAAGGAGCCATATAACTGGATCTGTGAATCAATCATCCTACAACAGCTCTTGGTGGTGTGTGTCGCCTGGCCACCAAGAGCTGTTGCAGGACGATTTGCGGCGAGGTTCCACGATCCTTAATGGATCAAGGAAGATTCAATACACATAGGGCTCTAATAGCCACTGACTGAAGGAGACTCTTTGAAGCAGAAAAATCAGTGTTGGAAGTCACTAAAGCAGCAAGAACAAGAAGAAGAAGAAAAGCGAAAAAGAGAAGGGAGGAAGAACAACACAGGAGACAAGGTGAATATGGACCTGGGATGCATTAGTGCCATGCAATTTTAACAGGAAAAGCAAGTTTTAACTTTAACTGGAACTCCCCAAAAGTTAAATTGTTTCATGTTCTGGTACACTTTGGCTAAAAACTATTGAAGATAGACAGCTGAAATTTTGTATACTGTCTTAAAACATGCACAATTAGAAAGTAGGCTACTCTTGTGAGTTAACTTTGAAAATAAAATGATTTTTTTGAAGAAAAACTTTGAATTCGTTTCTGAAAATTTTTGATAGTCATAGTTAAATTTTTTACCACAATTGAAGACGGTACCGTCTTTTCAATAGTCTGCTTTAAAGATAATAGTGGTAAGAACTTACAGGAAAAAAGAAACCTTCTATTTTGTTTGTATTTTGTGTAATGGGAACCTATGATGTACATAAATTATTAGTATGGTTTATTTCACTTGGAAGAAAAAAATACAGTTACAAAAAGTGTGACAGCTAAACCTCTAGTTCACACAGTAAAATGCCCCAAAAGATGTCTTAAAAGATGGTAAGCATTATATGAGCTTGCAAATCTTGTTCTTTGAGTTACACTGTTTAGAAAACTGACAAGTTTTTCAAGGTTTCCCTTGGTATTCATGGACCAATCCCCTTAAGTCATCACATACTGTTCTCATTAATAAACCTCATTGCTGTCTTAGGGCTGTAAGGTTCTATATTGTTTTCTTAATTAATTGTGCATTATGATCAAATAGTTTGTTGACAACTGTGTAAACATTAATTGTTTCAAACCGAGCACTGTGTATGAAATTGTTGTCGATTAGTGTCCTACCTTTTTGCTGCACGTGAGTTGGAAATTAACTACTGAAATTAGATTGTTGTTGTTGTTGTCTTCAGTCCTGAGACTGGTTTGATGCAGCTTTCCATGCTACTCTATCCTGTGCAAGCTTCTTCATCTCCCAGTACCTACTGCAACCTACAGCCTTCTGAATCTGCTTAGTGTATTCATCTCTTGGTCTCCCTCTACGATTTTTACCCTCCACGCTGCCCTCCAATACTAAATTGGTGATCCC
Source organism: Schistocerca gregaria (assembly GCF_023897955.1). Classification (NCBI taxonomy): domain Eukaryota; kingdom Metazoa; phylum Arthropoda; class Insecta; order Orthoptera; family Acrididae; genus Schistocerca; species Schistocerca gregaria. The sequence continues at coordinate 844,499,641 of NC_064931.1, forward strand.
TTGATGCCTCAGAACATGTCCTACCAACTGATCCCTTCTTCTGGTCAAGTTGTGCCACAAATTTCTCTTCTCCCCAATCCTATTCAATACTTCCTCATTAGTTAAGTGATCTACTCATCTAATCTTCAGCATTCTTCTGTAGCACCACATTTCGAAAGCTTCTATTCTCTTCTTGTCCAAACTATTTATCGTCCATGTTTCACTTCCATACATGGCTACACTCCATACAAATACTTTCAGGAATGACTTCCTGATACTTAAATCTATACTCGAAGCTAACAAATTTCTCTTCTTGAGAAAGGCTTTCCTCGCCATTGCCAGTCTACATTTTATATCCTCTCTACTTCGACCATCATCAATTATTTTGCTCCCCAAATAGCAAAACTCCTTTACTACTTTAAGTGTCTCATTTCCTAATCTAATTCCCTCAGCATCACCCGACTTAATTCGACTACATTCCATTATTCTCGTTTTGCTGTTGTTGATGTTCATCTTATATCTTCCTTTCAAGACACTGTCCATTCCGTTCAGCTGCTCTTCCAAGCCCTTTGCTGTCTCTGACAGAATTACAATGTCATCGGCGAACCTCAAAGTTTTTATTTTTTCTCCATGGATTTTAATACCTACTCCTAATTTTTCTTTTGTTTCCTTTACTGCTTGCTCAATATACAGATTGAATAACATCGGGGAGAGGCTGCAACCCTGTCTTACTCCCTTCCCAACCACTGCTTCCCTTTCATGTCCCTCGACTCTTATAACTGCCATCTGGTTTCTGTACAAATGGTAAAGTTTGGATGCTAGGAGACGGATACTGGCAGAAGTAAAGCTGTGAGTACCGGGCGTGAGTTGTGCTTCTGCAGCTCAGATGGTAGAGCACTTGCTCGCGAAAAGCAAAGGTCCCGAGTTCGAGTCTCGGTCGGGCACACAGTTTTAATCTGCCAGGAAGTTTCATATCAGCGCACACTCCGCTGCAGAGTGAAAATCTCATTCTGGAAATGGTAAATAGCCTTTCGGTCCCTGTATTTTACCCCTGCCACCTTTACAATTTGAAAGAGAGTATTCCAGTCAACATTGTCAAAAGCTTTCTCTAAGTGTACAAATGCTACAAACGTAGGTTTGCCTTTCCTTAATCTTTCTTCTAAGATAAGTCGTAAGGTCAGTATTGCCTCACGTGTTCCAGTATTTCTACGGAATCCAAACTGATCTTCCCCATGGTCGGCTTCTACTAGTTTTTCCATTCGTCTGTAAAGAATTCGAGTTAGTATTTTGCAGCTGTGGCTTATTAAACTGATAGTTCGGTAATTTTCACATCTGTCAACACCTGCTTTCTCTGGGATTGGAATTATTATATTCTTTTTGAAGTCTGAGGGTATTTCGCCTCTGTCATACATCTTGCTCACCAGACAGTACAGTTTTGTCAGGACTGGCTCTCCCAAGGCTGTCAGTAGTTCCAATGGAATGTTGTCTACTCCGAGGGCCTTGTTTCGACTCAGGTCTTTCAGTGCTCTGTCAAACTCTTCACGCAGTATCGTACCTCCCATTTCATCATCATCTACATCCTTTTCCATTTCCATAATATTGTCCTCAAGTACATCGCCCTTGTATAGACCCTCTATATACTCCTTCCAGCTTTCTGCTTTCCCTTCTTTGCTTAGAACTGGGTTTCCATCTGAGCTCTTGGCATTCATACAAGTGGTTCTCTTTTCTCCAAAGGTCTCTTTAATTTTCCTGTAGGCAGTATCTATCTTACCCCTAGTGAGATAAGCCTCTACATCTTTACATTTGTCCTCTAGCCATCCCTGTTTAGCCATTTTGCACCTCCTGTCGATCTCATTTTTGAGACGTTTGTATTCCTTTTTGCCTGCTTCATTTACTGCATTTTTATATTTTCTCCTTTCATCAATTAAATTCAATATTTCTTCTGTTACCCAAGGATTTCTACTAGCCCTCGTCTTTTTACCTACTTGATCTTCTGCTGCCTTCACTACTTCATCCCTCAGAGCTAACCATTCTTCTTGTACTGTACTTCTTTCCCCCACTGCTGTCAATTGTTCCCTGATGCTCTCCCTGAAGCTCTGTAAAACCTCTGGTTCTTTCAGATTATCCAGGTTCCATCTCCTTAAATTTCCTCCTTTTTGCAGTTTCTTCAGTTTTAATTTACAGTTCATAACCAATAGATTGTGGTCAGAGTCCCCATCTGCCCCTGGAAATGTCTTACAATTTAAAACCTGGTTCCTAAATCTCTGTCTTACCATTATATAATCTATCTGATACCTTTTAGTATCTCCAGGGTTCTTCCATGTATACAACCTCCTTTCATGATTCTCAAACCAAGTGTTAGCTATGATTAAGTTGTGCTCTGTGCAGAATTCTACCAGGCGGCTTCCTCTTTCATTTCTTAGCCCCAATCCATATTCCCCTACTACGTTTCCTTCTCTCTCTTTTCCTACTGACGAATTCCAGTCACCCATGACTATCAAATTTTCGACTCACTTCACTATCTGAATAATTTCTTTTAATTCATCATACATTTCATCTATTTCTTCGTCATCTGCAGAGCTAGTTGGCATATAAATTTGTACTATTGCAGTAGGTGTGGGCTTCGTATCTATCTTGGCCACAATAATGCGTTCACTGTGCTGTCTGTAGTAGCTTACCCGCATTCCTATTTTCCTATTCATTATTAAACCTACTCCTGCATTACCCCTATTTGATTTTGTGTTTATAACCCTGTAGTCACCTGACCAGAAGTCTTGTTCCGCCTGCCACCAAACTTCACTAATTCCCACTATATCTGACTTTAACCTATCCATTTTCCTTTTTACATTTTCTAACCTACCTGCCCGATTAAGGGATCTGACATTCCACGCTCCAATCCTTAGAACGCCAGTTTTCTTTCTCCTGATATCGACATCCTCTTGAGTAGTCCCCGCCCGGAGATCCGAATGGGGGACTATTTTACCCAAGAGGACGCCATTATCATTTAATCATACAGTAAAGCTGCATGCCCTCGGGAAAAATTACGGCTGTAGTTTCCCCTTGCTTTCAGCCGTTCGCAGTACCAGCACAGCAAGGCCGTTTTGGTTATTGTTACAAGGCCAGATCAGTCAACATCCAGACTGTTGCCCTTGCAACTACTGAAAAGGCTGCTGTCCCTCTTCAGGAACCACACGTTTGTCTGGCCTCTCAACAGATACCCCTCCATTGTGGTTGTACCTACGGTACAGCTATCTGTATCGTTGAGGCACGCAAGCCTCCCCACCAACGACAAGGTCCAGGGTTCATGGGGGGGGAATTAGATTAAAATACCCAAATAATGATTATAGTTCCATTTTTCTTTACATATCTTTTGAGAAGTGTACATTGAAATCTCCACAAAGCACTCCTTTTTCTTGTCTGACAGGTAGCTCAACAATGCATCAACATTTCTCAGAAACAGGTGAAAGTTTCGTAGATGGCATTTCTATATTGTTACAGATACAAGAGAAGTATTCTTCAGCAGCAACTCACACCTGCATGCTTCTTGGTTATGATGTGCACAAAAACTGCTTGTATCAATATTTTCGACTTTGTGCCCAACTGCAACCCATGTTGCAACTCCTTTTTCCATCTTGACTCTACATGAACATGATACTGGTTTATTGTCCCTAAAGTTTAACTTTTCTATCCCTGTAGTTATAAGGTGTTCATAGAAGCACAAACATCCATCACTTCCGAAAATTTTTACATCTTCTAGACATATAAGACGTTAATTACCTCGTTTTTCGGCCCCCTAGTGTTTTGGCGAAAAAAGTAACTTTGGAATGATGTTTTCACTCAGCAGCGGAGGATACATTGATATGAAACTTCCTGACAGTTTAAATCTGTGTGCCGGACCGAGACTCGAAACAGAGACCTTTACTTCTGCAGGAAAGTGCTCTACCAACTGAGCTACCCAAGTACGACTCACAACCCGTCCTCATAGCTTCACTTCCACCAGTACCTCTTCTCCTACCTTCCAAACATCACATGAGCTCTCCTGCGAAACTCCTAAGACTAGCACCTCCGGAAAAAGGATACTGCAGGTAAATGGCTTAGCCACAGCCTGGAGGATGTTTCCAGAATGAAATTGTCACTCTGCTGCGGAGTGTGAACTGATATGAAACTTCCTGGCTGGTGCAAACTGTGTGGCGGACGACTGAGACTCGAACTCAGTCTCGGACAAGTGCTCTACCAACTGCCTTATGGCGATTCACGACCTGTCCTAACAGCTTCACTCCCGCCAGTACCTCGTCTCCTATCTTCCACTTCATACCTTCCTTTCTTCCGTGATATTTGGAAAGTGGGAGACGAGATACCTGGCGGAAGTATAGCTGTGAGGGAAGGTCGCGAGTGGTGCTTGGGTTGCTCAGTTGGTAAAGCACTTGTCCACAAAAGGCAAAGGTCCAGAGTTAGAGTCTTGGCCCAACTATGTGCTGTTTTAATCTGCCAGGAAGTTTCAAACGAACTTTACTTTTCTGAAAACTGTTACCTATACTATGGCTCTTTCCTGTTCTAACTTCTTTCAAGACCATCTGTCTATAACCTGACTCTAAAGTACAAAATCAGCCTCTCTGACTCCAGTAATCACAGGCGTTTTACCTTGTGTGCTTGTGGCCTCCTTAATCTTTATGCAAAATATTCATCTAATTTGTCCTTCCCACATCTATTCAGGTGTAGGCCATGGTTTGTGAACAGAGCACAGATATGAGACCTTGTTTCAGTCAAAAACATTGCATTGTTTTGGTTTATGTGGTTGACAATTCATGACATAAGTAGAAAATACAACACATTTATTATCAAAATCTATGTTTAAAAGCTGTTTTCTCTCAAAACTAAGACAGATTAGCTAAGTTACAAAAAGACTTTGAATTACTCAATGAATAAAGATATCATGAAAGGCAAAAGGGAAACTGTATCTGTCAGTGGGAAAAACTTTGGTGTTGTTGCTATAACTTATTATAAATACCAAAACAGCGATCATATAAGGAACCATACCGTGACGAAGACAGGGCTCCAGAAATGCGATGGATGTGGACACAACCCGCTTTTTAAATTATAAAACTTTTTGTGATTTTTATAATGTCTTTTACCCTTGACAAACCACGAATTTTAATTATCTCCAATAACAGGAGTCTCTTCAAACAAACAAAAAATATCATTAATTTAGTGTGGGGTATATGTATACCAGAAGTTGCATGTATGCAGTATCTTACAGGATATATTAACAATGTGGATTCTACTGAAGCACTATTTTGTCCTGCAATGTAGTAAGTAAATTTCGCTGATAGATAGACACATTACTCTTGTAATCAATAGTCAGGTACATTTTGGTACATTTGATGTTTGAAGGTAGTATGGTATGATTACATTATGTATTTTATAGAATATTTGTTGCGTAGTTTTCTACTACTATCTGCAAATTTGATGATGGTTTATGCTGAACAAAAACTGTTTATTTAAAAAAGATAATACAATGAAAACAGAGAGTTTTCTTGTTTATTTATGTACAACGTGCTCCAGTACCATATTTGTAATACTACATGTATGTATTTTGTGTGTCCGTGTGTGTGTGTGTGTGTGTGTGTGTGTGTGTGTGTGTGTGTGTGTGTGTGTAATGTAAGTTTGTGTTGTATTGTGATGATGATGACGATGACGACGACGACGACGACGATGATGATGATGATGAGAGAAGGGAGGGGATAAAACCTGATGCAGGCACATAGCCTACTCCTCACAAATAACACCAAGGGACCTGCCAGGCTTAACATCCCCATTTGATGGACAGATCACCATCAACAGTGTCACCTAACCTCTGAACAGACAGTTAAAATATCCGTTTTGTAGTCGCATCAAGTAACAAAATAAATCCAGTCTGAGAAATTGTTAAGGAGGAAACTGGGAGAACCAGAGATGAAGAGGAGCAGATCATTTTAAGAGTCAATGACACATTGGTAAAATGTGTGCTGTGTTTCAAACGTTTTAAACAGGAATTTTACAAATATTACTGAAAAGATATTTTCTTCAGTTTTAATTGATGCTGCTATTGGGTATCTCAGAGCAACCATTACAAACAACTTCAGCAATATGAATATAAACCTTGTTACAGCAAGAGAAGTACTGTTCATCATAAAATGTTGAAAACTAAAAATTTCTCCTGGTTACATTAAAATATCAACAAAGGTAATTACAGAGTATTCATCAGGGTTTAGAAACATATTAAGTTATTTATGTAACCATTTATTTACCACTGGAACATTTCTAAATTTGCTGAAAAATATACTGAAGTTAAGCCACTGAGTAAGAAAGAAGACAAATTCCGCAAATCTTCAATCTAATTTCAGTTTCATCAGAATTACCAAAAATCTTATAAAAGGTAATTTTAGAAGCAGATTCTTAATTGTTTGGCTACAAATTATATATAGTGTGAAAATCGTTGTTTGGATTTCTAAATAGATCTGATCTTGAGAAAAAATACCTACATACAAGCGACAATGAACAAAATTCATTATGCAGTAAATTACTGGCTACTAGTGCATTTCATTATCTATCTAAGCCATTTGACTGTGTAAAACGTAATATCGTTTTAAGTAAATTAGAAAGTTTCATTGCAATAGAAAATACCACAAACTGGTTGAAATCGTAGCTGTATGATAAGAAATGAAGATGTCCTTATCTTTTCTTGTGTATGTTAATGAACTTTCATCAATAACATTATCAGTTGACTAGTTTGTTTCATTTGCAGATGATACAAACGTTGCAATAAATAGCAAATCAAGTATAGTTTTAGAAAAATCAGTTAATGATATTTTCTTGCGTTTTAATAAATGGTTGGGAATTTGTGGTATGCTCGTATGGGAGCAAATTGCTAAGGTAATCGGTCCCTGGACTTACACACTACCTCATCTAACTTAAACTAACTTACGCTAAGAACAACAGACACACCAACGCCCGAGGGAAGACTCGAACCTCCAACAGGGGTAGCCACATGAACCATGGAAAGGTGCCTCAGACCGCATGGCTACCCCACATGGCAATAAATAGTTGCTAGATAATTCTTTGACACTAAAATTTGAGAAAACATACTATTGGCAGTTCATAACTTGTGTGAGGTTTCTTCCCAATATATGTCTAACATATGAGAGCCAGTGGACAGAAGAGATTGACAGTTGGGATTACAACTTGACTGGAAGCAACATATTACACAACTGCTGAAATGTCTAAACAAATCATTATTCATAATCCAGATGTTGCCAAACGTGGATGATACAAAAGCAAGAAGCTAGCTTACATAGCTTACTTTCAGTCTCTAATTTTATACGGCATTATTTTTTGGGATAACTCATCAGACCAAGCTCAAGTTTTCAGAGTAAAAAAGCGAGTGATACAAATTATTTGTGATATGAACTCAAACCTGTATTGCAGAGATCTGTTTACGGAACTAGGGATATTAAATACTTTTTCTCAATATATTTATTCCTTAAAGACATTTCTCATAAAGAATATATCTCCTTTTCAAATCAACAGCTGAGTTTATAGGATCAGTACTAGAAATGTGTCTGATTTTCACAAAGATTTAAATCACTTATTTTGGTCTAGAAAGATCTTCTTTGTTCAGGGACATGTATTTTCCATGACTTGCAAGCAGCCTGTGAAGAGAGGGGACAGCAGGTATGGTCAGTATGTGCATGTTTGAATAAGGCAAGAGAGGAGGAAGTTTGATGAGATATGGGACGCAATGAAGTTCATGTGGCACAGGATGGTACAGGAAAACACGCGAAAATATGATGGTTGGAACTTAAATAGTGGCAACTATCTATTCACAACTGATACAAAAAAGTTACATGTTTACACCTGTTACTGTCCTTCAAAGTAGTCACCAGCGTTGTATAGAACCCGTTGCAAGCGATGTGATAGGCATAGTATACTGTTGACAGAGTCTGTTCTGTTGATGGTGCGAATGGAGTGGTCTAAAGTTATGGGGATTCTCGTGTACGACTGTGATGGTGTTATCCTAACGCATTATGTTCCTCCACGGCAGACTGTGAATGCATAGTATTACTGTTCGCTTTGCAAAAGAATCGGCGTCACTTACTGCGCAACCCACCCATAATTTAGCACGGCAATGCGCTGGCTGTGGCTGCTCTGTTCGGTAGATGGGACTGGGAAGTACTGTACCATCCACCATACACCCCAGACTTAAGTCCTTGTGACTTTGACTTCATTCCGAAAATGAAGGAACCACTTCGTGGCATTCGCTTCAGAACTGTTCCAGAGATTCGATGGGCAGTAGACCGCTCCATTTGCAGCATCAACAGAACAGGCTCCGCTGACGGTATACTACGCCTTCTACATGGCTGGCAACGGGTTCTACACAACGCTGGTGACTACTCTGTAGGACAGTAACAGGTGCAAACGTGTAACTCTTTTGTATCTGGTGTGAATAAATAGTTGCCACTATGTAAGTTCCAACCCTCGTATGCATGCATGAAGGGGGGGGGGAGGGGGGAGTATGATTAATTTGTAGGTCGAGTAATACTTGTACCAGTGGGAAGAATTTGGGATATGAGACACTGCACCTACAATAGGCACAGTCACACAGGCGTCTGTTTTGTGTGGATCAGATCAGGGCCGGCGCAAGGCATGTGAGAAACGTGCGGCCGCACGACAGAAGACAAGGACAGACACTGAGTGACATAAAGCATTAGAGAATAATAACGAAGGGAAACGGTACTCGGTTGTGGGATGGCAGGAAAGCCATTAGAGAAAATCGAACAATGGAAAGTCAAGGATGGAATAAAAACAATATGGAAAGGACGATAGCTACTTACCATCTAGAGGAGGGATTTTGTCACAGACAGACAGAATGACACAGAATGCTAAAATATTAAAGATACTCATTTTCTGCATAAGAAACACATACAACCACTACTCACACACACATAATCACTGTCTCAGGGTACTAGAGCCTGATTGTTGGGCTCTCGCGCCCAGAGACCGTGGCCATGTGTGTGTGAGTTGTAGTTGTGTCGATGCGTGTGCATGTGTGTTTTCCTACAGCAAAAGAAGTACTGTGCCCAATACCTTTAATATTTTAGCAGTCTTTTTCATTGCATCTGTCTGTGACTCAGCGCCATCTCTATATGGTGATTATTAATCTATACTTTCCATATAGTTTTAATTTAACTATGAACTTTAACTACATGTCTACTGTATTAATATTTGGTGTGCTTATCCAAATACCTTACAAATTTTAAATTTATTTCTGGTATTCGCTTAGATAAGTTCTTTGTTGCATTTTAAGACTGTACTGTATGAGTTACCTAACCATTTTCCCCTCCCAACTTCTTCTCCTCCCCCCCCCCCCCCCCACTCATTATCAATGATAAATGCATCTGTATGATGCATAGTGGGAGTAGAGAAATAATGGATACTACAGAATTTTGTGACAAGTTTTGTAAGCGCAGTTTTTTTTATCTTACAGGTAATGAATGTGTTAGGACTGGTTTCCTGGTAGGGTACCATTTTGAGACTGTGTTCTGACTGTGCTCCAAGCGGTCATGAATCATGGGATCACGATGAAACTCACCCTGTTCCCTTTACACAGGTTTCCTGTACCTCGTTTCCACAAAGCCCGTTGCGTGGCTTCCGTATTCACGGCACACACGTGTAGTGCTGTAGGCTATCTGGCAGGAGAGCAATTCCAGGACAACTCACAGGTGCACAGCTCGAACACTGTACGTCGTGTTGGCGGTCATTCAGTGTTTGGATCTCTCCGGCTTTACCCGAATTGCTATAAATCTCTCTCGAACACGAGTGACCTGTCTGACCTCACATTATGTCTGTGTGGTTTTTGTAAGCATGGACAAGGAGCATGTAATACTAGTGCAGCAGCATTCATAAGCACAATTTGTACCATAAAGATAATGACAATAGTGTTGTCAATGACAATATATGGAGGGGAATTGGTGAGAAGCTTACAAATCCAGAACATACAGGTTTTGTTTTCCTGCTCATGTCACCTTTTGTTATACTTTCTGAAGGCAACAGTGTAATATTTTTCACATTAAGCTGTAATTTTTCTAACCTGTGGGTGATGAATACAGAAGCAAATCGGTACTAATGAGGTAGTAGGGCAACAGGTCTATAGGCGCATTTTGTTGGTGTGAGTTGCAATCATTCAGAGGAAAAGCATACATTGATATGACTACCTCCGCCTCCCCTTAACCTGTTGTTCTGTTAATTGATTTATGACACCCCGGGAGCTGATTTATCACGCCCTGCGGATAATCTGTTCAAAACTAGTTCTGAGCACTATGGGACTTAACTGCTGAGGTCATCAGTCCCCTAGAACTTAGAACTACTTAAACCTAACTAACCTAACGACATCACACACATCCATGCCTGATGCAGGACTCGAACCTGCGACCGTAGCGGTCGCGCGGTTCCAGACAGTAGCGCATAGAACCGCTCGGCCACTCCGGCCAGCAGATAATCTATTCTGAGAAATCTACATATCTCTCCACCACCACCTCCTCCTCCCCACCCCTCTGGTAAATTCCTTCACCCATGCAAGCACATCATTCATATCAAATCAATTATTATCGATAAAATAATTAACCCCTCCCTCTCTGGTAAATTCCCCAGCCCTCCAAAAAAATGGTTCAAATGGTTCTGAGCACTATGGGACTCAACTGCTGTGGTCATCAGTCCCCTAGAACTTAGAACTACTTAAACCTAACTAACCTAAGGACATCACACACATCCATGCCCGAGGCAGGATTCGAACCTGCGACCGTAGCAGTCGCACGGTTCCGGACTGCGCGCCTAGAACCGCGAGACCACCGCGGCCGGCCCCAGCCCTCCCCTCTCATCCCCTCCCCCACTTCGCATCTCCTCCCCATTCTGGAAACTGGTGGGGAAACTACTCAGTATGTGCTGATGAGGAAGGAACTCGCGAGATGTAAAGGATGTACTGTTTATCTATAAATTTGAATTCACAGGGGTCGTATCTCTCTTTTATTTGGTGGGAAAAGCTCGTCATTCTCTGCTGTTTTGGAAGGTGTAGATCTTGTAATATACATCGAAAAGAAGTACATAGGTCGCCTTTTTTCCGAGCCCACAAGGAATACCGTCATGAAATCGCGGTCAACACAACTCACCGCACGTAATTCTCATCCTGTTTTCGCACTGGCCACGGAGCAGACGTTTCGGGAGCTGCGCCAGCTGGGACACTGCGCACCTATGTGCCAGCCATGTTGCGTATTACCACAGACACAGTGTCGGCTTGTACAATGAGCAGACCAGATGTGAAACTAATCCCCAAATAAACTGTCAGGCGATGGCAGCCCTTTGCGCGGCAATGCTGACAGGCAACAAACAGGTGGCAGGAGCACTAGCTGTCCGCTGCCGCAAACATCAGAAGTGATGCCCTGCTCTGATTACAGTGCAACAGATTGGCATTAGCAATAACATATCGTGAAAAAACCACAGCTTAACACATGTACCGCAAATATACTCTGTAAAACATGCACTTGCAGCTCTGAGAAAATATACTATGCTAACAACTGCTTTGTATATTCCTGTGTGCACCACACTGTACCACCTTAGGAGCCCTAAGCGCTGTATTGGGAGGCGATGGTGACACACAGAGGAATGCCTGATGTCAAATAAAAGTTTCCTTCGAAATCTGACACCAGACTCACTTCCTGCTTGGTTCCCAGGCACGCACCTTACACAAGTCAGTGGAAGCAGCTACCCTTGCAGTGCAGATACTGACTGGGCTTGATCACAATACCACCAGCATAGGACGCTAGGAGAAGCAAGCTCCCCACCACTCATCCCTACATCCAATCCTTTGCTCCACTCCCCCATCAGCCCTCTAGTTACTTCCTGTTAGACAGATCATCAGGTGGCATCAACTCTTTCATATTGACACCTGAGAAATTTGTGTCCAAACGCAGGCTCCCGTCCATCCCTCCTTTCTCTTCCCCCTTCCCTCCCTCTCTCTCTCTCTCTCTCTCTCTCTCTCTCTCTCTCTCTCTCTCTCTCAAGTGGCTGCTTCCTGCCCAGTGAGCATCCGTCATGTACAACACTAACCCCTCTGCAGACCTGATCAAAACAGTGGATACCTAGTAAATCACCAGTTGTGGATATCTTGGAAATATTCCCTCACCATCAGATTCACTGTGTGGGACGGTGTCTCCTTTCATTCTATTGATGGATACTAGCACTGGTATACTTCGTGAGATTCGACCCTGCAACAGCCCAGTTTCCAAACCCTTTTGGATTTTTTTCCGTCTTGCCTCTTTTTGGTGGGTACTGGCGCAGTTACATCGTTTGGTAGGAAGTGCATTACACTGGAAGTAACTAAGAATATCAAATTTCAGCTCAATTGCGTGCTATGTCCTTAAACAATCTGCAAACGTGTTGCGATGAAGAGTGTGCTCACAGTAACACTATTGGAAACAACAAACTGACCAATCGGGGAGTTGACATCTCGACTGGAAGCAGTGCTGTATAAAATGATGGTTGGATTTTCAAATTTCGGCGTGAATTTATACCATCATGGTTGTGTAATTCCCAATCACTACAAGTGTGCTAAGTGTATTTTATAAAGCACTACAGAATTCGTAAATTTGTTCTCTCAGGTAAGCCAGGACGAGGAAGTTGAAGGAAAGGGTCTACCACGTGATGAGATAGTAACAACGATAGATACCACTACAAGACAGAGTGCACTGCAATGTATTGAGAAGCACTAAACCACGATCATAGTAGTGGCCACAGCTAGATGCCTGAGATCACCGAAAACTCTCACACACAGCCCACTCACCCTTCAAATGTCCGCAAAAACAATGCGTCCGCCCCTTGCACACCGCCATCGACAATGCTCAGACGCCGTAGAAAACTGCCACCATGACCACAGCTGCAGTTGTGGACGCATGTGTCTCCCAGAGTGCACCACCCCAGCCACGGACGGCATCTGGGGATGATTGGAGTGGTAGGAATTCGTATGTTGTCAATAAGTTCAGCTCCAACACTTGACAGTGATGCATATCGAATCGCTCAATATTCCACAGAGAATAGATGCAACACACGCAATCGCAGTGTCAGACCAATGCATACTGAGCATTAGTTTACTATCCAACTATCCAGAGGGCGCCGCCGCTGGCCGGCTGTAGGTTAGAACCGCCTGGAACTTTTCTTTGTACCTGCTGCTCGCGACATCCTTAAGCTGGAAATGTCAATTTGTTCCGGTCAGCGGCTACCTCCGCCATGCACCCAGATGGCCGGTAGAGTCGTCCTAGGAAACCAGCCACGTGTTTATCACTGTAACTACATCAAATATTACAATTGCAGCTCCAATCTGGTGAAATTCGACAATGAGCAGAATATCGGAAATATCTCCCACTGGTGACTGTGGCTCTGGGACGAATTTCGTGTTGAAATATTAATATCTATGGCTTCCTTATGACTGGGCATAACTTTCCCCGTAAACTCTCTCATCCCCCTTATGGCTATCGTTGCGTTGAAATCGCAGTTTTCAACGTCAAATCCATACCTCCCTTATGACTGGACATAGTTATTTTCTCCGCATATGTCAGAATACTGACCACAGTAACATTATACACCAACACAAGCTTTATAAGCCTGCCGACCAAAGAAAATACCTACTAAGTATAATACTTCGCCAATAACTGGATGCTGGTGACAACAAACAGTATCGAGCGAAAATCCACAATGGACGGACATGCCCTATTTGTTTTTCTTGAGAGTGGTGTCAGTGTGTCTTAGAAAATGCAAGCAAATTGGAGGGGAATGAGGGAGTACTTGCATGTCTCTTACTTGGTACAGGAAAATTCTTGTTCATGGGAACGGGTGCCTGACGGCAAGAGTAATACAGTACGAGAAAAAATTGACATGGAAGCACCTGGAAACAGGGAAACAGCGATTTTCGTGGACAGCAATAAGACGGCTGGAACAGATAGCTTAATGTGGATAACCATCAAATGTATAGTAATTAATTTATGTATGTCGGACCACAAGCCAGAGTTATTGGCAACCACTTTGTAGATTTTTATAAAGCGTCCTTAGCTAAAGAACGTTATATTACAAGCTGGGGAACTGCAAATATACAACTACAGAATGGATCGCGTGTTTGATCCTGTGCAAGAGCGTCTAGGTGTTTTAAACTCTAACAAACGCCGATCGGAGTGGCCGCGCGGTTTGAGGCGCCATGTCACAGATTGCGCGGCCCTTACCGCCGGAGGTTCGAGTCCTGCTTCAGGCATGGGAGTGTGTGCTGTTCTTAGTATAAGTTTGCTTAAGTTAGTTTAAGCAGTGTGTAAATTTAGGGACCGATGACATCAGCAGTTTGGTTCCTTAGGAATTCACACTCATTTGAACATTTGAAGCCCTAACAAACAGTACTTACTACGTGCTTCTCTGTACTCTCTACCAATCATAACCGTACGGTGTCAGCTAACAAATACCTTACAGGACAGTGTGATGAATCATGTCCATCTATGGAAAACCTATTTCAACACCCTCCTCTAGGTGAATCAAGATTTATGCTAACTATTCCATTTCTCTGCCACATCTTGGACGTAAATCAAGTCTTCAGTTTCATAACTGCATCGATTCTAAGTTAGTGAGAGGGCTTTGTGAGGTACTGCACTCTCTATGTATACATTTACAGAACAAATGTTGTGTGAGTGGAAGAGAGTGTGTTCTGGTCACGCAGTTAGTGGAGCATGATGTGTAATTTCATATATCAAATACCGCTGCTATGAATTTGTGTTTATGTTCTACGATCATTTTTCTCTTCCCAGTACCTTCTGGGTATGAAATACAGACACTACAACAATTCTACAGAATTGGTAGTACATGTGATTTACGTAAAATGTTTCAAACTCCTTCCATCTGGAGTTCCATCATGAATAACCCAAACGTTTCTTCTTCTTAATGGTTTGTTATATCACTACAACACTCTTAAATGTGTCAGGCTTGTTTCTACTACACACCAATAAGGAGTGCTAAATTTCTCAGCGTGCAAGCATCTGGAGAGATCATGTGTAACTTAACGGGTGATGCGACTAAGTTTGGTATGGAACAGTCTTCACAGAATGACTGTTATAGCATTAGAATGAGAAAACCGTTATATATCACTAGTACCAGTCAGTACAAGTTTGGGATAGGTGCTATACTCTTTGTGAAAGCAAAATAGCAAAGTGTATGATTTCGTGGAACTCCGCTCTTATGTTCCATCACAAGACGTCGAATGTAGCGGGTATAGTACCCTCCTACTTCTGGTCACTTTCAAATTAAATCAGAGACTGTGTTACAGATAAGCTTGGATAAAGACACAGGAAGAGATACGAGATGCATAGTGACAGGCCATATAACGTTTTACTCGTGGTCTTTAGCCCATAGTTTCAAGGTAGGGGTAGGTCGCTTCGAAATAGATGGCTGAGTGTTAGAGCTTTGAATTTATGACTTTATCCCCTGAATGCAACCACATGCGGGGAGGGGTGGATGGCAAATCGTAATAAAATCTTCCAGAATTTATAAAGTGATTCGGTTAAGGAACTTAGTTTTTGCCCCTCTTCTGATGGCTATTTTCTACGGTAAGAAACAGTATTTGTGTTGTGTGATGTAGGCAATGCAACAGGGTTCGCGATATGTCCACATGTATATAGAACTTGCAAAGTAATGGATGGGGGTGGTTTAGCATTCATACCGAGATTGAGAACGATGCTGCAACGTCATTAGCTGATATAATCTACATTTACATCTACGTGATTACTCTGCTATTCACAATAAGGTGCCTGGCACAGGGTTGAATGAACCACCTTCATGCTGTCTCCCTACCGTTCCAATCTCGAACGGCACGAGAGAAAAACGAGCTCTTAAATTTTTCTGTGCGAGCCCTGATTTCTCTTATTTTATCGTTATGATCATTTCTCCCTATGTAGGTGGGTGCCAACAGAATGTTCTCGCAATCGGAGGAGAAAACTGCTGATTGAAATTTCATGAGAAGAACCCGTTGCAACGACAAATGCCTTTGTTTTAATGATTGCCACTCCAATTCACGTATCATGTCTGTGACACTATATCCCCTATTTCGCGATAATACAAAACGAGCTGCCCTTCTTTGTACTTTTCGACGTCATCCGTCAGTCCCACCTGATGCGGATCCCACGCCGCACAGCACTACTCTAGAATAGGGCGGACCAGCGTGGTGTAAGCAGTCACTTTAGTAGACTTGTGGAACCTTCTAAGTGTTCTGCCAATTGATCGCAGTCTTTGGTTTGCTCTACCCACAATATTATCTATGTGATCTTTCCAATTTAGGTTATTGTAATCCCTAAGTATTTAGCTGAATTTAGAGCCTTCAGATTTGTGTGACTTATTGCGTAATCGAAATTTAACTGATTTCTTTCAGTACTCATGTGAATAAATGAAATAAATAGAGCAGAAGAGGTAAAATGTAACCTTCGTTTAACAATAACCCAAGTAACCTAAGGACATCCATGCCCGAGGCAGGATTCGAACCTGCGACCGTAGCAGCCACGCGGTTCCAGACTGAAGGGCCTAGAACCGCTTGGCCACCATGGTCGGCTTTCGTACCCACTATGAAGGAAATGGTTCAGAGTTCATAGTACTAATCTTCGTGAAACAAAGTATTAAAGGATAAAGGATACTTATAAATTCTGGAAAAATCGAATTTTTTTTATGACTTTATTAAATTCTATACTCTTTCCTGATTACATTGGTATATACATTATAGGGTTTCAAATGAAAAATGACCTATATATATATATATATATATATATATATATATATATATATATATATATATATATATATAAAATTTTACAGTTAAGGTCATGTATGCCGACACGCCCCCTTTATTTCTGTTATAGAAACCAGTATTATTTCGAAAAGAACTTTTAACTTTCTGTTTCCATTGATTATACGTATGGTATATTGTGTATGTTGGTAACAGTGCAGGTTTCTAGTGTCTGTAAATGATTATCTTTGCTACTATGTACTTTTGTTTGGATGGAGCAGTTTGTTCACGTGTTACCGAATCTTTGTTGCCCAAGTGTTACATATATTTTTGGAAGTGAATATTCTTTAGTGTGAAATAAATACGAACTATGCCATGCATCAAGAAATTCAATAAAAGGAAATTGCATGATAACGAGTTCACAAACACAGCAAGCCACGCTGTTGAAAGTAACTTATTTATCAGTTTTTCAGGGAAGAAACTCTCACATGGTACGCCTCCTGGTGATTCAAATTTTTGTGTTAAAAATGACGCTGTTTGTAGTGCATTTGTTGTTGTTGTTGATGTGGACATCTTATATTCTTTGATAAAGGAAGTGGCGAAAGGTAAACAGTGTGATGGTGTAGGCTGTCTGGAGACAATTAAACAACAAAGTAGTGGGAAGGGTTTAGCGTCAAAATTAGTTGTTCTGTGTAGATCCTGCAATAAATCTATCGCGAAAATGACTTCGAACATTGTGCATAATTCATATGATGTGAATTTGAAGTTAGTGTATGCAATGTGTGCAATAGGGAAAGAAAAAAGGCTGCTCAAGCGTTTTGTGGTTTGATGGATCTTCCTCCTCCTCCAAGGAGGTTCAGCAAGGACATAAGAACACTTTTAGCTGCCTTGACGGTTGTGTCTAAGGAATGTATGAAACGTGCAGTAGAAGAAAATGTAAATATTAGTGGAACCAGGGACACTGCTGTTGCACTTGATCGGACATGGCAACGTCGAGGACATTTTTCCTTGAATGGTATTGTAAGTGCTACTTCTCTGAAGAATGGAAAATTTGTTGATGTTCATTGCTTATCTAAGTACTGCCACACCTGCCATGATAAAACTGAAGGATATAGTGAACATCAGTGTTCTAAGAATTATGATGTTTACAGTGGAGATATGGAGTGTGAAGAATCTCTAAAAATATTTCTGCGGTCGGTGCCCGTTTATAATGTTAGATATACGAAGTACCTAGGTGATGGGGACTCTAAGGCTTTCAATAAAATTAATGAGTTCAACATTTATGGTGCTACCTTGGTAACAAAACTGGAGTATTTTGGACATGTGCAAAACAGGATGGGTGCTAGATTGAGGAAGCTACGAAGAGAAATGAAAGGAAAGTTGTTATCTGATGGAAACTCTCTGTCTGGCCGAGTCAGATTGACAGAAACTGAATTAGACCTTCTTCAGAGTTATTATGGACTGGTCATTAGATGAACTGCACCTCTGAATGATGTTACAGCAATGAGAAAAGCTTTATGGGCTACCTACTTTCATAAGATGTCCACAGATGACCACCCTGTTCACAGACTTTGCCATAAAGGAGCAGAGCCTTGGTGTGGTTACCAAAAAGCAAAAGAAAGTGGTCAAATATACGATCATAAGCATTCTCTTCAAATGGCTCTGAGCACTATGGGACTTAACATCTATGGTCATCAGTCCCCTAGAACTTACAAGTACTTAAACCTAACTAACCCAAGGACATCACACAACACCCAGCCATCACAAGGCAGAGAAAATCCCTGACCCCGCCGGGAATCGAACCCGGGAACCCGGGCGTGGGAAGCGAGGACGCTACCGCACGACCACGAGATGCGGGCAAGCATTCTCTTCCTGAGCATGTTATGAATGAAATAAAACCAAATTTTAAAGATCTGAGTAACCCTTTTTTGCTTAGTAAATGTTTTCATGGGGGCACTCAGAATAGAAATGAAAGTATCAACCACTGCATATGGGAACAATTATTCAAGAATGTTTTTGTAGGACGAAATACATTAAACGTTGGTGTACTAGAAGCAGTGATATGTTTCAATGATGGAATGGTAGGAAGATTGGAAGTCCTGAGAAAGTTAGGCATAAAATGTGACTAATTTGGAAGATCAGTTGCTTGCGTATGACAGACAACGGGTGCATGAAGCTGAAACATTCAGTCTTGAAGTTACCAAATCTGCAAGAAGTGCTAGAAGGAATGGCGAGAGGAAGCATGAAGATGAAGAAATGCTGCAGGATGAAGACTATACTTCAGGAATGTTCTGAGGCACAGTTTAATTGGACTCATATCTTCATTCGCAGTTTCCTGCAAGTTATATTTTTCAGAATTCAGGTAAAAATATTTCCTAAAGTTTAATCATTGGTCTAATTATTTTTCTTTAACTTGCAATAGTCCATAATTATGGTTCAAAATGGCTCTGGGCACTATGCAACTTAACTTCTGAGGCCATCAGTCGCCTAGAACTTAGAACTAATTAAACCTAACTAACCTAAAGACATCACACACATCCATGCCCGAGGCAGGATTCGAACCTGCGACCGGAGCGGTCGCTCAGCTCCAGACTGCAGCGCCTAGAACCGCAAAGCCACTCTGGCCGCCCGCATAATTATGTGGTAGACCTAAGCTTTATTGCAGAATCAACTAAATTATAGAAAAAAAACATTTTATTTAGGAAAAAATTATAAAAATTAAAATGTTAGATGTGATATTTTTATGCTTGTAATATACACAGTAGGTGGATTTAAATAAGTGTAGTACCCCTACCATCGTGTCATGCATATCCGGTAAAAATTTGGTCTCCTTCAAATGTATAACATTGGATTAAATGGTACCTCAATTTGAGGAAGCATTTTGGAAAAAAATTGCATCAATTTCTTTGTAATTTTTTTAATGTTTTGAGGCATCAAGGGATCACAAATTTAGCATTGGAGGGCAGCGTGGAGTGTAAAAATCGTAGAGGGAGACCGAGAGAAGAGTACACTAAGCAGATTCAGAAGGATGTGGGTTGCAGTAGGTACTGGGAGATGAAGCAGCTTGCACAGGATAGAGTAGCATGGAGAGCTGCATCAAACCAGTCTCAGGACTGAAGACAACAACAACAACAACCCTAACAGGTTCAAAAATACGCAAAATACTTCTAATTTGTATAGAAAGTGTGCTGTATTACAGGATATCAACAAAAAATCAGTAAAACATATACATTATAAACAGTGCCCGAAAGAAATAGGTGCTGATTTTAACATAATATTGAGCCGGAAAAGTAACCTGTATCCTTAAACGACGTCAGAGGATTGAGAAAGTAAGAAAAGGTGATTAGTGGTGATAACTGGGACCTTCACCTATCGCTTGTAACATTGTTTATGACTGACTGTATGTAGTTGCAGGTTATAAATTTTTATGGTTTTCTCTGTGCCAGTAAGTGCTGTACCAAGACAGTGTACTGTATTATTCAGTCAGGATACACCAGCAATAACCTGCGCCACATTGAATACAAATCTTAATACTTCTAGATAATTTGAGATGTTTCTCGTTGTTTGCAACCTCCTCGATAGGTACTCATGCAGCATATATGCTACACACAACTGTAATTTTTTTCTGGCTCAGGCAATTTAAAAATGTGGCTGAGCTTGACTGTAGTGTTTACTTCTCACCACTGCTTTGGTGCATCAATTGTTTCCATTTCTGCAACCTTTCAGCAGGTTTCAGCATCTGACTGAAGAAAGCTGTTTATTGCAATGTTAGCATGACTTCGAGAAATATAAGTAATTTCTGCTCCATCCGATATAAAGTAAGTGATTATTTCCTCACACCAATAGGCTATAATTTTTTTCAGTATAGCGCTGGGTCTACATTCGTCAACGACCTATACGTTCACAACCATGGCAGAGAAAACAAGGGAAGAAGAGAGTGAAGAATAATGGGAGGAATGTGATGACGAATATGAGGCATTTCCAATGAATAAAAACCCCCAGAATTCTGAAGCCTGTGCCTTTACCAACAGGGATGTTCCATGCCATGTATCTACCTGGTATCGTGAATAAAATCCGGAAAAGTCGTTTCAGATGTTGGGTGCCTGGATATAAGGATTTCGTGTTTGTGGAATGCACTAAATGCGAAATATATCTTTGTTTTCAGAAAAAAAGGAACTGTCTTTTGCAATTTCATAAAAATAGCAGAATTTCTTTATATGTAGGGACTTCAAAAATGTGTTAAGCATGTCGTTCCACGCTTTGATCATTGCGCAACAAGAGTGAGCACGTTGTCAGAAGAAAGTACAGCTTCTGAGTGTCCTGCGGACACAGTTCTACTGTGGTACGGATAACAGTTTCATCACAGTGCGGAAGTGAAATGGCGCAAGAACTGGAAACGTATTCTAAAGTTAAAATACATGGGACCGTACGATGCTTGTGGGCAAAACGTCTAAATTGCACACAGACTCATCGTGAAATTCTGGTAGTATATAGAACGAATGCAATATCGCGTCCAGCCCTAGTGAAACTGGCAACATTTTGACCAAGACCCCACAGACGTTGGTGATGTTGATCGGGAAGGAAGGCCATCGACATCGGCAACGATCACAGACGACAATGTTCAGATAATCGAGGAAATGATTCGCAGCAGTCGCACATTTTACGACGATGAAGACGTTGAAACCAATATTCTCGAATGGTTCTATGATCAAAGAGCGTACTTTTATTGGCACTGTAGGTAGAACGTTCAGGCTGTTCTATGCAGAGACTTGGTGACTAAGCTGGAAAATAGTGCCATGTATCTGTATCACTTTGAAGTGTGGCGCAACATTCAATAATAGTTTCGTGGCCTTCCATAATAATTTGTAACTTATATTTTGAAGTCCCCAGGAATGAAAAATTTTCGAATTGTATTGTTAGGTGTAATAATAAAATAACATTTTGTGGCACTTAGATAAAATATTTACTTACGTGTTTCAGTTGTCAGAGTATGAATAAAATCCATCAAATGAATCGCTGAGAACATGTCAGCACTACATAAAAGCTTTAATCTCTAATATTTTAGTGAATGGCTCAATTTTTAAAATTTAGTATTTCAGTCTTATTCGGTTCCAGAAGAAAGCTTTGACCCCCAATATAAAATTTTCATTCTTAAAATCTAAGTTCAAAATTGGGTAAGATAACCAGATTTAGTTGTTGAGGCAAACATACTCGTATTTATTTGTGATGTGTCGTTCAGTAAGCAACGACACGGAGCATCGCTACTGACTCCATGTTATATTGTACAGTTGTGCCTCCTTAGACTCAGTACTGTTTAACTCTTTCTGTGTCTGCGATTCCAAATGGCATCATTAAGTATTCCTGGCTTTTTTGAGCTTTCCAATGCTTCAATGATAGCGTTTGGCATCGCTTCACGAAGTTCTAAGTTTGGCCAACAGATCACAGTGGCGTTTGCTTTCATGACTCGCCGTTTGTCTGAAGTGCAGAACAGAGAAGTGTCGTGAGTTGTGCTATTGCATTTGTGAGTGAACAATAACTGTTGTGTTTAGTTATATTCTGTGTATACTGAAATTCTTGGTTATGGAATCAACCTTACGTAGTTCCTCAAGGGCAAAGGAAAGAAATACGGTAAGTTTACAATACAGTTATATATCCATTTTTGAGTAATTATTATATAATTTCTAATGATGCCATTTGGAATCATTATTTTATTTATTAACCCATAGCTTCAAAAGAAATTTTGCAATGGATAGGGCATATGTGCAACATATACAGTAAATATTCATCACAAAACCAATTTTCCCCAATTTCTTTTCTAAATGTGACGCACAAAGGGCTAAAGTAAGTTGGTCTTTGCATTTGTGGGAGTAGCCAGAATCTATTTTGATTACGAAAAATTCCTGATAAAGGTCAAAAAATATAATTCTTATACTCCTAAATTAATTCACAAGATGTTTAATAATTAAAATTTCTTGACTAAATGTCATGTGATGTTATTCTAAGGAGAGAGTTTTTTCCTGTACCATATTAATTAAAAAACATCCCATAGTAGTTCTACCCCCATGAACGATGGACCTTGCCGTTGGTGGGTAGGCTTGCGTGCCTCAGCGATACAGATAGCCGTACTGTAGGTGCAACCACAACGAAGGGGTATCTGTTGAGAGGCCGGACAAACATGTGATTCCTGAAGAGAGGCAGCAGCCTTTTCAGTAGTTGCAGGGGCAACAGTCAGGATGACTGACTGATCTGGCCTTGTAACATTAACCAAAACGGCTTTGCTGTGCTGGTACTGCGAACGGCTGAAAGCAAAGGGAAACTACAACCGTAATTTTTCCTGAGGGCATGCAGCTTTACTGTATGGCAGTAGTAGGGCAACCTATGTGTGGCCCCACTTTACATTGTTGCGAAATTTATTCAAAATGGTGGCAATGACGTCATCCAAAATGGCGGCTTGTAGACTTGACAACAGCACATGACATCATCCGAGATGGGGGCTTTTGGGGGGAAAATAGGCCAATTGTGCTATGTCCACAAACCTAACCTCAAGATAAAATGGCGGGAAGTTTGAATTCCCACAGGATAATGCATGCAAAAACCGTACTTGTATTTATTATTATTCATTATTATTGATTATCATTTATTAACATTCATTATTATTTATTATTATTTAAATAGCTCAATTGGGCTATGTCCACTAACCTAACCCTCCAGAAGGAAAAATGGCATGAAGTTTGAATTCAGCACGATATTGGCGGGTTCTCTTTATTATTATTATTTATTATCATTTATGTTCATTTATTATTATTTATTATCATTTATTATTATTTATTATTATTGACCTGCCTCCACTAGAAAATTCCAACATGATAATGGCTGCAAAAACCTTACTTTTGTTTATTACTCATTATCATTTATTAACATTCACTATTATTCATTGTCATTATGATTCATTATCATTTATTATCATTCATTATCATTTATTATTATTATTATTATTATTTATTATTATAGGCCTACCTCCACTAGAAAATTGCGCCAAATTCCAACACGATAATGTCTTGAAAACTGTACTTCTATTTATTATTATTATATATTATTTATTCAAGATGTCCGATTTTCTTGGTGAGAAAGCCATTTTCCTTACATCCATAACAAAAATCTATCACAAGTTCAAATCCCAACACCATAATCGATCACACGTACGAACTTTCTCCGTCACTTATCTTTTTTCACTGGTAGCCTATCAGAATCGCATCAAACAATAAACTGCACTTGTAGTAACGTAAGTCACGTCCTTTGGTTTTGCAGGGGGGAAGGGACTGAAGACATTAGTTCAAGCAGTATGGTCATCACTTGTTCTCCAACACAGTCAGCACACACATCTTTGATATGTCGGTATGCTGGGGGCGATCCCAGCGATCGCTCCCACATCGTAAACATGTTCTCGCTGGACAGGCTGGAACTTGCCGAGTTTGACGTCATAGCGGTCCCTTGTCCGCTCACCGCATGTATTCGTCGCCTCCGTACGTTTCCCGCCAAAACTGTTTGCCTCCGAGCTGAATCACACAACGGTCGGCCGTTCCCTGCCACACTTTTGGTGCTAAGGTTGTTTTCCTGGGCACGTTCAAACCTGTCGATTCCGACCGCTCACTATCCACCACATGTCCTTGTGCGAGCGAGAACGCTGTGCTACACTTTGGGGGCAAAGTTTGCTTGACAGTGGAATCCGCCATGACTGCATAAGAGCACGTTTGGTTGGCACTAGAACGCTCGCTAATTGACTCTCTCTCGCGCGCGCATTATAACTGTACAATCGCTGCGCTGCCGCCCTGCTTACGTCACACACCCTCCATTCACGTGACGGACATAGTCTTCTGTAAATACGTAAGTACTTAGTTCCATTTCGGTTTCAATCATATTAAATAATTCAATTTACAATTTCATATACATATGCAAAGGTGTTCAACTACCTAATTTCAACTACTTTTCGAGGTTCAGACAGCCACCTCTTCCTAGGAACCAGTGCCGAGTTTGAATTCTGGCAGTAAAGAAAGGTCACTCCGCTTTCTCTACCAACCTAACAAAATTGTTGGAAAGAAAGGGCACTTGTACTAACCTCAGCCACCTGACCGCCACTTCCTCCTAGGAACCATGGCCAAGTTTGAAATCTGCCAGTAAACAAAGCTCACTTGCGCTTCCGCCACCAACCTAAGGAAATTGTTGCAAACGAGGCTCATCACCACTAAACTAAGCCACCAGCACTCAACCTCTTCCTACACGTTTTGGGTAAAAAGACTCACTCTGCACTAGGCACATGGATGGAGGAACCACTTTACTTTATTTAGGAATGGAGTATATGTATCACACCGAAATGTTCCACACCATACAGACCTGCAAAACACTCCTACATAACTCATTTATAATGCTCTAGACACACGCTTGCTAATTGTAAACAGTTAAAAATATCTCATAGCACAGCCTACAGACATGCGAACCGCTCGTAATTAATGCAAAACATTTGCGTTCAAATAGCCAAACAACTCCTAATTTTCGGAAATAATTTCAGTCCATAGGCTGATCGAAACTGGAAAGAGTGTACTTTATTTATTTGGGACATATCTTCTTGAAACTTTTGCATCTCATAGGTTTCGATATGTAAGCCTGACATAAGGCAGTTTCTGAACTCCAGTAGTGCACTACACACGGCAACACAACCCCACCCACCAAGATATTCATTCCAACCCAGCCCTGTAACTGCTCTACAGATAAATTTGTCCAGTTATTTGTTGACTCACTCACAGTCTGACCAGACTGCGGTTTTTGCGCAAAAAACACTCAGACTGCGCTGTGCTGCTCGGGGAAGTAAGGAAGGACTGCACTCTATTTATTTGGAGCCTTTTTATTTAGTGATGGAGTATATTTGTCACAAAACACCCGCACTGATCCGACTGTGGTCATTTGACACAGGCCACAAACACGTAAACACCCCGAGCTGTCAAACCGACCAAAAGTCTCTGCTCGGCCTCCCCCAAACATTACCTCAACACAGTCGCATTCGCGCCTAACACCGGAGAAATTGATATCGCCTATACGCCTTAGATTACGCTCCAAGGCAGGCTGCGCGCACGTGCGGTCCGCGGGGAAGGGGTCCAGAGTCTCCAGCCAAGTTCAGCTTCCGAGCGCTCGTGACAACCGACCAGAAAGGGCACTCTCTTCTTATACATGTGAAAGATGCATTGTTCTTCTCATGTATACCGCCGGCGTCTCAGGTCTGGACCTGCCTTCACGTCTATTGTCAGAATAGCTCATAGCTTGTTGACGCACAAAATTAATGCTGCCGGGAAAACATTTACTACTCGCATGCAATCAAGATGGTGACGGAAAACCAGTCACTCTGATCTGCGCTGCAGGCGCATGAAATCATTGAGAACACTTTATTTATTTTTTCGAACAACTTATTTAACCATCCAATATATCTATCACGCTATCACAAAACACCCACCCAGATGTGCCCTGGGCCATGTTGCACAGCCCACAGACACGCACCCAGTCATAATTTCAGCACACACTATAGCAAACTGCTACTAAATAATTCCTCACACAGATGTGTAGATATGCTCAGTACTCGTAAACTATCCTAATAACGCATAGCAGAGCTTGCAGATCCCCTCACAAAATAACTCAGCAGACGTGCGCAGGTACTCCCCACTCCGCACCCTGCCCACAGGATCGTGAAGTCACCCATCCGTCTGATTTCAGACCTCGCACAGCCCCTGCTCGGCTTCCGCAAGCGAGAGTTGGCGCGGTCAACGCGCTCGTCAGCGGTCAAAGCACACACATAGGTCCGTTCAGGACTGCGATCCGTCACAATCCCGAGCCGTGACCACCGAACGCGGGTTAAGGTCAACTTTATATTAACGTATTCCAAAGTACAGCCTCCATACGCTAGACACATCATAGCAGCACATCACTTTACCTCCTTAGACACAGTAGCACACTGCGCATTGCTCCTGTCACGACATTAGATGGCCCTTTAACTAAACATAACTACACATCCCTGCTCTCGCCTCATCACGTGGCCAGGCTTCTAAAACCTTCTCAATATTATTCTTACTTTACAACATTAAAAAAAAAAGATCTAATTTACACCTCCCACCACACTGAACCTCACACCCATCCCACCATCAACATATGCAAACGTCCTCAACCCTATCTTGACACTCTTATATCACCCCACAAACCATGTCCATCAATCAATTTACCATTCTCATCGCCTCTTTTCGAATTACAAACGTAGCCTCTATCTAAACACCAATCAACTCATCATTCTCGCACTTTCAACAGTAAAATTAATTTTACACACACCCAGAAATACCAAACGAAATTAAACACTCAAACTTTTATACAGAGCATCAAGCACATACGACAATATTCAAAGCCTGGTCCATATTTACCACCTCCACCTTCAATTTAATATTATTACCATTGCCGCAACATTCTGCCAGCGCTCGATTTTTACCTATTTTTCCGCTCTTAACTGTTGTCACTAGCGGTCGAATATCACTATCTATAGATTGCATAAATTCCCACATAAAAAAAATCTCGCCCCGTCGTTTATAGACTCCTGTATCCTAACACATAGCATCATTGAACTATCACTTGCTCTTATCTAATAACTCATCCATCAGGTCTGGGGGCAAGGTCACCCATTTCTTTCTTTCATCTACATCTACATCCATACTCCGCAAGCCACCTGACGGTGTGTGGCGGAGGGTACCCTGAGTACCTCTATCGGTTCTCCCTTCTATTCCAGTCTCGTATTGTACGTGGAAAGAAGGATTGTCGGTATGCTTCTGTGTGGGCTCTAATCTCTCTGATTTTATCCTCATGGTCTCTTCGCGAGATATACGTAGGAGGGAGCAATATACTGCTTGACTCTTCGGTGAAGGTATGTTCTCGAAACTTTAACAAAAGCCCGTACCGAGCTACTGAGCGTCTCTCCTGCAGAGTCTTCCACTGGAGTTTATCTATCATCTCCGTAACGCTTTCGCAATTACTAAATGATCCTGTAACGAAGCGCGCTGCTCTCCGTTGGATCTTCTCTATCTCTTCCATCAACCCTACCTGGTGCGGATCCCACACTGCTGAGCAGTATTCAAGCATTGGGCGAACAAGCGTACTGTAACCTACTTCCTTTGTTGTCGGATTGCATTTCCTTAAGATTCTTCC
The DNA here is from genome assembly GCF_023897955.1 of Schistocerca gregaria. Taxonomy (NCBI): domain Eukaryota; kingdom Metazoa; phylum Arthropoda; class Insecta; order Orthoptera; family Acrididae; genus Schistocerca; species Schistocerca gregaria. The sequence goes on from NC_064931.1 coordinate 844,527,680, forward strand.
AATGAATCTCAGTCTGGCATCTGCTTTACCGACGATCAACTTTATATGATCATTCCATTTTAAATCACTCCTAATGAGTACTCCCAGCAGCAGACAGCTATTTTTTTACAGTGGTAGCTAAATTGCGCCATCAACTTAACATCACCATTCGAGAAACATATCATCAAATACGTAAACACTCTTACTCAATTACACAGCGGTCCCACTGAGGACATGACCTTCAATATTACAGTTCTTAATCCAATAACCACAGAAACAAGTACTAAATGCTCAAACTAATCCCATAGCGCCTTACAAAGCGAGTGACCGAGCACCGGCGGCGGCATGTCAAAGCCACATAGCTGTCCATCTGAACAGCCGTCCACTCAGCCCCAGGACCAGCTTGCTGAAGTGAACTCTCCCTATACCTGCTCTCCAGCTATTGTCTAACGACATACAGAGCACAAATGGATTCCTGAATAGCGCAGATCTCTATCTCCCCCTTGCATCTCCAACAGGACATGTAAACAGTGTCTCCCCCAGCCAGCGAACCCGACGTCATTCACACTTTGCTGACAATTTCCACTCACAAATCTTAAACACGTGCATATATAAAACCATATTCACTCCTGCCAAAACTCACTTAATAATAAAAAGAAAGCATTCTCCCTTTCTAAGCATAGATGAGTATGCATTTATCTTCACCCATCTGATCTCTGCAATTAAAGTCGGAGAAAGACATATATATTACCTTCTGCAACCTGTCTATAAACAGAACGATCTCAGTTACTACAACAGGACCTTGTTTTGAACACTCGCCGGAAATGCGCGCAATGTTGTACGCCTCAAACTAGGTACAAGTACAAGAGATCCTCAGCACCCTATCATCTTTATCCTCTACCATCAAACAGTGAAAAGTCACGAAGGCACCAATGCGATCCATCTCCAGCGTGGACAAACGGAATTCACAATACTCTCCCCAAATAACTCAGAGTGCGACCATCCAAGAATTCCTAACAGCTCGCCAAGTCGGACTCTTCAAACTACAGATGCCTATATGAATTATACCAGACAATGCAATACATATTCCTAAGACCTCGCGCATAGTACTCGATCAATCTCTCTGCGTATGGCAGTCACAGACCTATCTAGTCCTCACCTCAGCATTGACCAACCTACCCCACAACATTGCTACACAATTGTTCCTCAACCGAGTAGACGAATGTAGCTACACTCCACTTCTCTTGACTGAAAAGAGCTTTCCTAGTCCTAACCCCTCCAAGTACACCACATTTCTCGAAATGTAACCAAGCTTGGGGCTTAGCACACCATATCGATATATATAGTAACAGATCTCAAAGTGCCTTAATTTAATAGCACACAGTTAAGAAGAACAAGAACGGAGTGATATTTATACACAACGTATCAGACATCTTGAATAAATAATAAATGATAATAATAAATAAAAGTACAGTTTTTGAGACATTATCGTGTTGGAATTTGGGGCAATTTTCTAGTGGAAGTAAACCTATAATAATAAATGATAATGAATGATAATAAATGATAATGAATGATAATAAACTACTATGAATGATAATGAATAATAAACAAAAGTAAGGTTTTGCAGCCATTATCGTGTTGGAATTTTCTAGTGGAGGCAGGTCAATAATAATAAATAATAATAAATGATAATAAATAATAATAAATGAACGTAAATGATACTAAATAATAATAATAAAGAGGACGCGCCAATATCGTGCTGGAATTCAAACTTCCCGCCATTTTTCCTTCTGGAGGGTTAGGTTAGTGGACATAACCCAATTGATCTATTTAAATAATAATAACAAATGATAATGTATGTTAATAAATGATAATCAATAATAATGAATAATAATAAAGACAAGTACGGTTTTTGCATGTATTATCCTGTTGGAATTCAAACTTCCCACAATTTTTTCTTGAGGTTAGGTTTGTGGACATAGCACAGTTCGCCTATTTTCCCGCCAAAAGCAGCCATCTTGGATGACGTCATGCACTGATGCCAAGTCTACATGAAGCTGTCTTGGATGACGACATCGCCGCCATCTTGAATAAATTTTGCAATAATGGAAAGTGGGGTCGCACAAAGGTTGCTCTGCTACTGATGGCGTCCTCTTGGATAAAATATTCCGGGGGTGAAACAGTCCCCCATTCGGATCTACAGGCAGGGATGTCGTTAACAGGAGAAAGAAAACTGGCATTCTACGGATTGGAGCGTGGAATGTCAGATCGCTTAATCAGGAAGGTAGGTTAGAAAATCTAAAAAGGGAAATGGATATGTTAAAGTTAGATATAGTGGGAATTAGTGAAGTTCGTGGGAAGGAGGAACAAGACTTTTGGTCAGGCGAATACAGGGTTATAAATGCAAAATCAAATAGGGGTAATGCAGGAGTCGGTTTAATAATGAATAGGAAAATAGGAATGCGGGTAAGCTACTAGAAACACCATAGTGAACGCATTATTGTGGCCAAGATAGATACAAAGCCCACACCTACTACAGTAGTACAAGTTAATATGCCAACTACAGATGATGAAGAAATTGATGAAATGTATGATGAGATAAAAGAAATTATTCAAGTCATGGGTGACTGGAATTCGTCAGTAGGAAAAGGGAGAGAAGGAAACATAGTAGGTGATTATGGATTGGGGCTAAGAAATGAAAGAGGAAGCCATCTGCTAGAATTTTGCACAGAGTATAACTTAATCATAGCTAACACTTGGTTCAATAATCATGAAAGAAGGTTGTATACATGGAAGAAGCCTGGAGATACTGACAGGTTTTAGATAGATTATATAATGGTAAGATAGAGATTTAGGAACCAGGTTTTAAATTGTGAGACATTTACAGAGGCAGATGTGGACTCTGACCACAATCTATTGGTTATGAACTGTAAATTAAAACTGAAGAAACTGCAAAAAGGAGGAAATTTAAGGAGATGGAACCTGGATAAACTGAAAGAACCAGAGGTTGTACAGAGTTTCAGGGAGAGCACGAGGGAACAATTGACAGCAGTGGTGAAAGAAGTACAGTAGAAGAAGAATGGTTAGCTCTGAGGGATGAAGTAGTGAAGGCAGCAGAAGATCAAGTAGGTAAAAAGACGAGGGCTAGTAGAAATCCTTGGGTAACAGAAGAAATATTGAATTTAATCGATGAAAGGAGAAAATATAAAAATACAGTAAATGAAGCAGGCAAAACGGAATACAAACGTCTCAAAAATGAGATCGACAGGAAGCGCAAAATGGCTAAACAGGGATGGCTAGAGGACAAATGTAAGGATGTAGAGGCTTATCTCACTAGGGGTAAGATAGATACTGCCTACAGGAAAATTAAAGAGACCTTTGGAGAAAAGAGACCCACTTGTATGAATGCCAAGAGCTCAGATGGAAACCCAGTTCTAAGCAAAGAAGGGAAAGCAGAAAGCTGGAAGGAGTATATAGAGGGTCTATACAAGGGCGATGTACTTGAGGACAATATTATGGAAATGGAAGAGGATGTAGATGAAGATGAAGTGGGAGATATGATACTGCGTGGAGAGTTTGACAGAGCACTGAAAGACCTGAGTCGAAACAAGGCCCCGGGAGTAGACAATATTCCATTGGAACTACTGACGGCCTTGGGAGAGCCAGTCCTGACAAAACTGTATCATCTGGCGAGCAAGATGTATGACACAGTCGAAATACCCTCAGACTTCAAGAAGAATATAATAATTCCAATCCCAAAGAAAGCAGGTGTTGACAGATGTGAAAATTACCGAACTATCAGTTTGATAAGTCACGGCTGCTAAATACTAATCCGAATTCTTTACAGACGAATGGAAAATCTAGTAGAAGCCGACCTCGGAGAAGATCAGTTTGGATTCCTTAGAAATGTTGGAACACGTGAGGCAATACTGACCCTACGACTTATCTTAGAAAATAGATTAAGGAAAGGCAACCCTACGTTTCTATCATTTGTAGACTTAGAGAAAGCTTTTGACAATGCTGACTGGAATATTCTCTTTCAAATTCTGAAGGTGGCAGGGGTAAAATACAGGGAGCGAATGGCTATTTACGATTTGTACAGAAACCATATGGCCGTTATAAATGTGTCGAGGGACATGAAATAGAAGCAGTGGTTGGGAAGGGAGTGAGACAGGGTTGTAGCCTCTCCCCAATGTTATTCAATCTGTATATTGGGCAAGCAGTGAAGGAAACAAAAGAAAAATTAGGAGTAGGTATTAAAATCCATGGAGAAAAAATAAAAACTTTGAGGTTCGCCGATGACATTGTAATTTTGTCAGAGACAGCAAAGGACTTGGAAGAGCAGCTGAACGGAATGGACAGTGTCTTGAAAGGAGGGTATAAGATGAACATGAACAAAAGCAAAACGAGGATAATGGAATGTAGTCTAATTAAGTCAGGTGATGCTGAGGGAATTAGATTAGGAAATGAGACACTTAAAGTAGCAAAGGAGTTTTGCCATTTGGGGAGCAAAATAACTGATGATGTTCGAAGTAGAGAGGATATAAAATGTAGACTAGCATTGGCAAGGAAAGCCTTTCTCAAGAAGAGAAATTTGTTAACTTCGAGTATAGATTTAAGTGTCAGGAAGTTGTTTCTGAAAGTATTTGTATGGAGTGTAGCCATGTATGGAAGTGAAACATGGACGATAAATAGTTTGGACAAGAAGAGAAAAGAAGCTTTCGGAATGTAGTACTACAGAAAAATGCTGAAGATTAGATGGGTAGATCACATACCTATTGAGGAAGTATTGAATAGGATTGGGGAGAAGAGAAGTTTGTAGCACAACTTGACTAGAAGAAGGGATCGGTTGGTAGGACATGTTCTGAGGCATCAAGGGATCACCAATTTGGTATTGGAGGGCAGCGTGGGGGGTAAAAATCGTAGAGGGAGACCACGAGATGAATACACTAAGCAGATTCAGAAGGATATAGGTTGCAGTATGTACTAGGAGATGAAGAAGTTTGTACAGGATAGAGTATCATAGAGAGCTGTATCAAACTAGTCTCATACCGAAGACCACAACAACAACAACTACAGTAGTTCTAAAATTTTTCAATAAGTTCCCTCACTTAATATTGCGCAACGTAACTGAAGAATATAAAGATCGATGTGTTCGCGTCTTTTGAGCATCGCATGCGGAAATAACGAACAAGAAACCTGCCACTGGTGGAAGTTCCCAGATGCAACTTCAGACTGTGAGACTTCCTTGAAGGTGTCAAATCTTAACAATATTGGTAATTATAAATAATATACCTACAAAGACTCTAAGAGTTAATTTAAAAAACTGAAATAACATGCACATTTTTGTAAAGACTTGAACCACACGAGGAATTAATGTACACTCCTGTAAATGGAAAAAAGAACACATTGACACCGGTGTGTCAGACCCACCATACTTGCTCCGGAGACTGCGAGAGGGCTGTACAAGCAATGATCACACGCACGGCATAGCGGACACACCAGGAACCGCAGTGTTGCCCGTCGAATGGCGCTAGCTGCGCAGCATTTGTGCACCGCCGCCGTCAGTGTCAGCCAGTTTGCCGTGGCATACGGAGCTCCATCGCAGTCTTTAACACTGGTAGCATGCCGCGACAGCGTGGACGTGAACCGTATGTGCAGTTGACGGACTTTGAGCGAGGGCGTATAGTGGGCATGCGGGAGGCCGGCTGGACGTACCGCCGAATTGCTCAACACGTGGGGCGTGAGGTCTCCACAGTACATCGATGTTGTCGCCAGTGGTCGGCGGAAGGTGCACGTGCCCGTCGACCTGGGACCGGACCGCAGCGACGCACGGATGCACGCCAAGACCGTAGGATCCTACGCAGTGTCGTAGGGGACTGCACCGCCACTTCCCAGCAAATTAGGGACACTGTTGCTCCTGGGGTATCGGCGATGACCATTCGCAACCGTCTCCATGAAGCTGGGCTACGGTCCCGCACACCGTTAGGCCGTCTTCCGCTCACGCCCCAACATCGTGCAGCCCGCCTCCAGTGGTGTCGCGACAGGCGTGAATGGAGGGACGAATGGAGACGTGTCGTCTTCAGCGATGAGAGTCGCTTCTGCCTTGGTGCCAATGATGGTCGTATGCGTGTTTGGCACCGTGCAGGTGAGCGCCACAATCAGGACTGCATACGACCGAGGCACACAGGGCCAACACCCGGCATCATGGTGTGGGGAGCGATCTCCTACACTGGCCGTACACCTCTGGTGATCGTCGAGGGGACACTGAATAGTGCACGGTACATCCAAACCGTCATCGAACCCATCGTTCTACCATTCCTAGACCGGCAAGGGAACTTCGCATTGCTGCGAAAGGTGGATATACACTGTACTAGTGCCGACATTGTGCATGCTCTGTTGCCTGTGTCTATGTGCCTGTGGTTCTGTCAGTTTGATCATGTGATGTATCTGACCCCAGGAATGTGTCAATAAAGTTATATATTCGCTCAAAGTGCATGGAACATATTCCCAATGCAATTGCTAACTTCACAAGTTCCACTCCCTTAAAATCATTATTACTATAGACGTAGCTAGGTACAATTTCAGGGAAAGTATCAAGCACGTCAGATGAACACATCAATCTCTGTACCAAGAAGATGCGAAAAGGTAACTGCCTCAAATTTATGTATAGGACTGCGACCAGATAGAACAGCAAACTATTACAACGTTGACTATCTTATGCTATTTTTACTTAACTAACCCTGCACTTTAATGACATAAAATACTACTGGAACACAGATGTTTACTTACAACCATTTTTAAACAGATACCAGTGACTAACTTAAGTGGGAAGCATTTACTATGGTATGTTGTGACATCAGTTGTGCTGGACATCTTCCAAGAAGTTGAGAGTTGCCTTAAGCATTGTTGTGGAAAGTGGAACACATAGTACACAGGTTAATCTGTACTAGTGTCTGAAAATGTTTAGTTGTACCTTGTGATGAGTCATATTATACGTCATGTTGGGGATAGAAGGGTTATGTAGAAAGTGAAAGCAATGGTAATTGCAGCCCAGCTGATTGCAAAGGATGGAGAGCCTTGCAAGGCGGTGCAGTTACACAACCTGGGGCGTTAGCCAGAACTTGTAGGAGACAGCTAATCATGTACAGGAACATACAGTCTTCTTGGCATTAACTTTTTATTAAAATAGTGAAATTATTGTGTTATTGAATATGGAAGAATGCGTTAATAAGGAACGATGTCTATCACTTGGTAATGACAGAAAATTTACGCTGACGTAGCCGAGTCAGACCCTGAGTGCTCGATAACATTGCGACGAATAGAAACAAATGATAGTATTTCAAGTTCGTTTCCTAACGGCAGTGAACTGTTATAGGTACCAAGCTGTTGCCTAGAGACTATCAGTCAGAAAAAGTTAAAATATGAAATTGGCAAGGTCAACTTGCTACCAAAAAAGTTAAATAAACCAACATAGAACCAATCTTTATCAACAACTAGTTGCAACACACAAGGAGCATTCAGTAGGTGGGCCTCATATACTCTTACACTATACTAATCTCCAGAATCAAAATCTTTATTGTCCAATACCAAACAACGTTTGGTCATAGATTTAATGTACAGGAGCTTATCAACACTGCGATTATAATTCATATGTATTACAGAAACAATACATAACAACAGCATTAATATAAAAAAACATGACTATAACAGTTGTTTATTTGGCATAAAACTGCTAGACGTAATTAACAACTATTTGATTTCTTTCCCAGATTTTCACATTATCATTCAGGAATTCTTCTAGGAAGTAGTAGAATTTCTGCACCAATAACTGATGTAGCTTTTGTTTCAGTTATCCTAAGTCCGTGCTGTGGATTCCTTTCGGCTTTTTTTAATATTGTAAATTTTCATGCCCATGAATTCTGGGATATGTACATATAGCTTTAATTTATGACTGGGACGCATGAAATTCCCCTTGTTCTTAGAGGTGTACTGACGTTTAAGTTTATTGTCTATGAATAGCTTAGGGTTACTGTATAAAAAAAATAATCAGTTCGTAAATGTCACACAGGAGCACTTACTAGCTTTAAATTTCGTGTTAGTAATTGACAGTATATTTTTGGTTTTGCATTACATATATTTGTAACAACTAATTTTTGTAATTTTAATATTCTAATCATTTTGCTTGTTTTACTCCAGAAATAATGCCATACCTTATAACTCACTCAAAATATCTTTGATTAACTACTTTTCTCGTCTCTATGCTAGCTGAATATGGCAGAGTCTTCATTGCAAACGTCAGGCTATTTAAGTTATTTGCTAAGTAGTTTATATGTGAAGACCAGGATAAACTTTGGTCCAGATGCTTTTCCAGAAAACGTAATACAGCATGCTTCTTTCAGTTCTTGGTTCCTATGATTAAAGTAGGTTTCATTTACCTTTGAGGTTTTAGTTTTAAACTACAATAAACGTTTCTTTCCAATATTCAGTTCAACCCATTTTCTTGGAAGCAGTTTTCTAAACTGGCTAGTAGATTTCTGACAGTTAAGGGAATTTGTTCTGAGTCATTGCTTTCGACAAGGGTAGAAATATCATAGGTGAATAAAAGTGTATTCAGACGCACTTGTACTCTGCTTAGCATTAAAGTTTGTTGTTAGTTCCGCTACAATTCGCACCCTGTCCTGTTTTACCAGTCTGACCAGCCTAAAACGTCCGACATCTAGAATGAGGAGGGGCCACCCAACTCCATGACGTATTGACGTAGTTTCACCTTATCTTTGCCACATGTTAAAGATGCTCACCACTGCACTCCTCGAACACCCCAACCATCACAATCTGTCTTCGATCAGTCTCAGACAGATCGCGCTCCTTCCCCATTCTAGACAAGGTCAGCACGCTCACTGATGCTACATGCACTGTTTGTGTGTCTGACTAGCAGTAGTCATTCATGGCCAAATGACTTTGCTATGGCCTGGGAAACTTTATATCAGTAGTAGGTCGGTTGTCATAATCTTCTCTCCGATCATTGTTTGCTCACACAAGCTCCGGAAAACAGTGGAAGTCTCTACTATGGTTATAAAGGGTCATTTTCTATAGCCCACTTGGCTTTGGTGGATGCAAACTGTAAATTTATTTGCACTGATGTTGGCAGGATGTGGCAAAGTCAGCGATGGCTGTATGTTTACCAACTCTCCAATGGGAAGATCTATACCTACATCTATGTAATTACTCTTCTATTCACAATAAAGTGCCTGGAAGAGGGTTCAATGAACCACCTTCATGCTGTCTCTCTACCGTTCCACTCTCGAACGGCACGTAGGAAAAACGAGCACTTAAATTTTTCTGTGCGAGCCCTGATTTCTCTTCTTTTATCGTGATGATCATTTCTCCCTATGTAGATGGGTGCCAACAGAATTTTTTCGCAATCGGAGGAGAAAACTGGCGATTGAAATTTCATGAGAAGATCCCATAGCAACGAAAAAACGCCTTTGTTTTAATGATTGCCACTCCAATTCATGTATCATGTCTGTGACACTGTCTCCCCTATTTCGCGATAATACAGAACGAGCTGCCCTTCTTTGTACTTTTTTGATGTCATTCGTCAGTCCCACCTGACGCGTATCCCACACTGCACAGCAGTACTCCAGAAGAGGGCGGACAATCGTGGTGTAAGCAGTCTCTTTGGTAGACCTGTTGCACCTTCTAAGCGTTCTGCCAATGAAATTTAGCTGATTTCTTTTAGTACTCATGTGAACAACTTCACACTTTTCTGTTAGAGTGAAGCAAACTAATGTACCTGATGTGTGCAGCATTTCACCTGAAAATATGTATAATGACACCTTACGCTCGAAATGTAGCCTCTGGAAACTTGTCAGATGCTATATTCAATTACCGCTTCTCACATGCCAAACAAGTTGTGGAGAATACCTTTGGAATCTTGGTTCAGCTGCGTGGGATTAGCCGAGCAGTCTCAGGAGCTGCAGTCATGGACTGTGCGGGTGGTCCCGGTGGAGGTTCGAGTCCTCCCTCGGGCATGGGTGTGTGTGTTTGTCCTTAGGATAATTTAGGTTAAGTAGTGTGTAAGCTTAGGGACTGATGACCTTAGCAGTTAAGTCCCATAAGATTTCACACACATTTGAACATTTGAATCTTGGTTCAAAGATTTCGAGTGCTTGCAGCTGGTTACAAGTCGAAGTTGAAAACACAGATATGATCGTTCCTGCTTGTCTTGTGTTACACAAGTATTTGAGAAATGATGTTTTTGTGATCAACTGCCTAACGAAACCTTTCCCCTACGAAACGTCTTTCAACCTCTACAGCGTTTAGGTCCTTACGTCACTTCAGATACTAGTGAAGTTCGGCGTAAATATGAACATTATTATAGTCACACTCGATAAGGCCATGGGAGGAATTCATGGTCTTAAGTGGCAGAAATTTGTTATAAATTTGAGTCGTTGGTTGGTTTGATAGGTTTTGTATCTAGTGTGAGCTCGAACAAAATGCGACCTCAGTAAGTAGTAGCATAATAGGTTCTCTAGTGCATTTTGTTACTGTGGCTTGCATAAATTCTGGGACAAACTTGAGTGATTCATCACCCCCTCCCCCTCCTCTTAACCTAATGTTCTATTTATTAATTTATGACCCTCTGGGGGTTGATTTATGACTCCCTGGAGATAACCTGTCCTGAGAAACCCCCACCCCTCCTCTTCCCTCTCCTCTCCGATTCCTCTGGGAAATCCCTCTCTGATACAAGCACACCTTTGATATTAAATTAATTGGCGAATTAATTAAATCGATTATGTGAAATTAACTGACTAATTAACTAAAGCGATAAATTAATTAACAGCTTCCCCTATGCTAAATAACTCAGGTTCCCATCCCACCACCCACTCCCCTTGACCTCCTCATCTTGAAATTGTCAGGAAAAGGACTCGGCCTGTCCTGAAGAGGAAGGATTTCATGACAAGAAATTCAAATAGATGTTAATTATGTAGCAAAGTATTTAATGTTCACTTATAAAATTCAGTTTGCAGGGGTTTGATCTCTCTTTTATTTTGAGGGAGAAGCTCATCATTCTTTGTTGTTTTGGAATTCGTAGGTCTTGTAAAACACATCAAAAAGAAGTAATTAAGTAGATCACTTTTTTTCCATTTGAACAAGGAATTCTATCACAAAAACGAGGTCAACGTAATTCACTACACGTAATTCTCATCCCGTCTTCACACTGACTGCAGGGTGCACGTGTTGGGAGCGATGCCAGCCAGGACATTGTGCACCCTTCGCCAGCTGCCGTATGTATTACCATGTACACAGTTTCGGCTCATGCGGTGCACAGAAATAAAGTCAAACTAATCCCTGAACAAAGTTTCAGCTGCTGGCAACCATTTGTGAAGTCAGGCTGGAAGGTGAGATGTGGTAGGAAGCACTAGATTTCCGCTGCAACAAACATTAGAAGTGATGTCCTCATCTGATTAGAGCGCTATATACTGACAGTGAGAATAACACATACATAAAAAATCACAGCCTACAACATAGACCACATACACTCTATAAAACGCACACTGACCAACAGCTCCAAGTAAATGCATGGTGCTAAAAATCGCTCCATGTATTGCTGCACTTGCCGCATCGTACCCAATGTGCTGGACTGCCAGCAATCCATTTAGCCCTGAGCGATGGACTGGGAGGCGCCGTTCACACACAGAGGAATGCATAATAGTAGATTAGAAATGCATAATAGTGTATTTTATAAAGCACTACAGAATTCCTAAGCTTGTTCTCTCAGGTAAGATAGGATGAAGAAATAGAAGGGAATGGGTATCATGTTATAGGATAGCAACAACAACAGACACAACTACAAGACAGAGTGCACTGCAATGTATTGAGAAGCACTAAACCACAATCATAGTAGTGGCCACAGCTAGATGCCTGAGATCACTGAAAATACTCATACATACGGCACACTCAGAACCCAGATGTCCACACGCAGTGCGCCCATACCCTCCTGCACCGCCGGTGCAAATGCTCAAACGAAATAGGAAACTGCCGCCATAACTGCAGCCACAGTCATGGAGATGTGTGTCTGCCAGAGTGCATGGAGGGCAACCTGGGGTGTGGATTGGTAGGAGTTAGGATGTTATCGATAAGTCTAGAGCAAACACTTGGCAGTGATCCATATTGAGTCGCTCAATTTTCGGCAGAGAATACATGGAGACAGCCCCACACATGCTGAGTATAAGTTCACTGTTCAGCTATCCAGAGGGCACTGCTGCCTGGACTTGTCCCTGCAGCTGTGGGCTAGAACCGACTAGGTGGCCAGAACTTCTTTTTGTGCCTGCAACTCGCTGCAGCTTTAACTGGAAATGTCAATTCGTTCCGGTCAGCGGCTACCTCCGCCATGCACCCAGACGGCCGCAGAGTCGTCCTAGGTAACCAGCGACATATTCATCACTGTAATTATAATTAAATATTACGATTGCAGCCACAATCTGCTGACATTTGACAATGATCAAAGTATTGGTAATTCCTACTCCTGACGGCTGTGGCTCTGGGGCGAATCTCAATTTGAAATACCATTATCCGCATCCTCCTTATAACTGAACATAATTTTCCACATAAAATCTTTCACCCCTCCTTTGAGGCTATCAATGTGTTGAAACCGCAGTTTTCTACGTGACACCCATACCTCCCTTACAACCGACATAGTCATTTTTCTGCTCATGTCAGAACACTGACCACAGTAACTTTACACACCAACGTATACTTCATAAGCCTGCTGAGCACAGAAAATCTACCACACATCCCCTACTAAGAATAGCGCTTCGCCAATAACTGAATGCTGGTGGCAGTCGGAGAGCGCTTATGACTACCACCTTCTGCATCCCACGGAGAAATGGAGTGAACTTAGTTAATGCAACAGGATCATGTTTTGACCACTCAGTGGAAATGGGAATATGTTGTCTTAGCCCCGGAATCGTGCAGAGTGTGTAAGGTCAGCGCCAAATTAAGCTTTGTCCTGCAACACAAGCTAATAGAAAAGACAGTACAGGCAGTTATGATGATGTTTCTTATTATAAGTGATGTTACTGATCCCCCATGGCACTTACCATCATGCGGGAATTGAAAGAAGGACGAGAATTTTGCTACTGCATTGCACTGCATTTCCAAACTACATACAGGTATTGCAGTCTGAAGGAGATCTGCATCTCTTAGGGTGCATTCATGTCTGTTACCCAAACATTCTGTCCCTCCTCGTTATCTTGCACCATCCAGCACAGAAAAACTACAAACTATAAAGACTTCACTAATATCACCTAGTAGACAACTCAATAACATATCCCTTCTGATATATCGAAAATAAATACCGCCTGCATGTGTACATCGAGCATATGTGGTGATCCTATTAAATATACAGATATTGGTCCACCGGAACAAGTGGCCAGTGGTCAAAGTCACTTGCACAGACCAATGTAAAGTTTTGATGCCCATACTGAAGGAGAACCATACCCCTCAGGCTATCAGTCACAAGAGAGGGTTTCTGTGTTGTTCTTTCACAACCAGTTTGATACATTGTTTTTCTGCTGGAACACATCCAAGAAGAGTATGGCTACAGCTTTGTAACCACCATACATTTCGTTTTCCCACCACGACTTCGAGGTCTGTATCTGCTGCTAAACCGACAGTAACACATTTCAATCCATTGGCTCTCACAGAAAGCTCAACAATGCGTGGTGTAAATTATGCTGTTCACACAACACACAAGATGATTGAAATAAAAGACAGAGACGCTCTTCCTTATTGACAAAAATATCGAAAATATCGCAACATATGGGAACTGGAAGAGTTTGTTGCATTGTGGAGTGTTTCCAAACAGCTGTCGAAGAGTGATTATCTCTACATTTAACCTCATCTTCCACAGTGATGGGGTGGCAGATGTCTCGGTGCTCCATTTTTCGAAGAGACCCTGAGCATTCATTCCTCATATTGGTGGTGCATATTGCACCCAGGTATATGATCGCTGTTTTGATGTCCTAGATGGTACTCAACCTAAACTCCAAAACTTTGAACACAGCGCCTTTCATTTTTATGCCTTACAGCGCATAACGACGTGTGGAACACAGGAGTATTCTGCAGGACTTAAATCCATAGAGCTTGGGTAGTTTACACCATCAGATGTCAATCCACCTGGTGGAGGAATGAAATGATTTTCATACAACAGGCGAGCATGTAAGTACCCTCATTCATACACATTTTTGTTGTATTTGCCTCAATATTAAGTATTTTCCACCAATTTTCGTAATGTCACCAGGTTTCTGTAATTTAAACGCATTTTACCCAGTTACTCGAGTTCCAAACCACCACTCTCGACGACATGTCACGTCAAAAAACGTCTCAAGGTGTTGATCTCGTGATGAAAGTGTGTTGTGTGAACAGCATAGCAGTTGCTGCTAGGCTGGATACCGTAACACGTACAACCATCAAAAAGAAACGCAAAGTATATCTATTTAAAAAATCTGATAAAAATGTTCTTAACGCCTTTTTAAGAGGCAGTCTTCACTCCTTCCGATCTGATCATGTAAGTGTAGAAAAGTTGTGGAATGTTTTCAAAGAGACAGTATAGACAGAAATTGAGAGACATATAGCACATAAATTAATAAGTGATGGTACTGATCCCCCATGGTACACAAAACGGGTCAGATCTTGTTGCAGAAGCAACGCAAAAAGCATGCCAAATTTAAAAGAAGACAAAATCCTCAAGATTGGCAAAGTTTTACAGAAGTTCGAAATTTGGCGCGTGCTTCAATGTGAGATGCTTTTAATAATTTCCACCACGAAATTCTGTCTCGAAATGCGGCAGAAAACCCAAAGAGATTCTGGTCATACATAAAGCACACCAGTGGCAAGAGGCAATCAATACCTTCACTGCGCTATAACAACGATGAAGTCACTGATGACAGTGCCACTAAAGCAGAGTTATTAAATACGGTTTTTCGAAACTCCTTCACCAAAGATGACGAAGTAAATATTCCTGAATTCCAATCAAGAACAACTGCCAAGATGAGAAACATAGAAGTAGATATCCCCGGTGAAACGAAGCAGCTTAAATCACTTAATAAAGGCAAGGCCTCCGGTTCACATTGTATACCAGTCAAGTTCCTGTTAGAGTATGCTGATAAAATAGCTCCATATTTAGCAGTTATATACAACCACTCTCTCAAAGAAAGATCCGCACAGACTGGAAAATTGCCTCAAGGCACACCAATACCCAAAAAGGGAAGTAGGAGTAACCCGCTGAATTACAAGCCTATATCACTGACGTCGATTTGCAGTAGGATTTTGGAACATATACTGTATTCGAACATTATTAAGTACCTCAAAGAAAACGATTTATTAACACATAGTCAGCACGGATTCAGAAAATATTGTATTTGTGAAACACAACTAGCTCTTTATACTCATGGAGTAATGAGTGCTATCGTCAGGGGATGTCAAATTGATTCCATGTTTTTAGATTTCCAGAAGGCTTTCGACACCTTTCCTCACAAGCGTCTTCTAACCAAACTGTATGCCTACGGAATATCGCCTCAGTTGTGGGACTGGATTCGTGATTTCCTGTCAGAAAGGTCACAATTGGTAATAATGGACGAAAAGTCATCCAGTAAAACAGAAGTAATATCCGGCGTTCCCCAAGGAAGTGTTATAGGCCCTCTATTGTTCCTGATCTATATTAACGACATAAGAGACAATCTGAGTAGCCGTCTTAGATTGTTTGCAGATGATGCTGTCATTTACCGTCTTTTAAAGTCATCAGATGATGAAAACTACTTGCAAAATGATTTAGATAAGATATCTGTATGGTGCGAAAAGTGACAATTGAACCTGAATAAAGAAAAGTGTAAAGCAAGGCGCCATTATCCGTACTATTGATATTGTGAAATATGTACCGTCCAAACCGACGTTAATCATTAATGGATTAAAGTTAAGTATTCCACCAGATACGTCCGTTTTTTCTCAATTCTAATTCCCTTGTCATGTTTCAGACTTCACGCCAGCCTGGGTGAGCTAAAACGCGTGCATTTCGGCCTCCTTTAGTAACCCGGTTGGCTCTCCTGCCTACCACAACATTTCCCAATTTCAGTATCATAGCTAAACTGCCCTCTCTCTACTTTGTGGGTATCATTGCGAAGGTAGATAGATGACTGTGCAGTATGTCCATTCATTGTAAATTCTCGAACACAATCATCAAAGTATACCAGACAGTACTCTACGTATTTCTAGCACCTAGAGTATAGGGCTAAATTTACGATATATTTAT
This sequence comes from Schistocerca gregaria, assembly GCF_023897955.1. NCBI lineage: Eukaryota > Metazoa > Arthropoda > Insecta > Orthoptera > Acrididae > Schistocerca > Schistocerca gregaria. The sequence goes on from NC_064931.1 coordinate 844,543,974, forward strand.
CTGCATACGGGACTCACAAAGCATTTTTGCAGTCTTGGGGTAAAATTAGAGACTGGCATAGCTTGTCTTCGATTCGTGTACAACCGCGTGTTCTGTGTGGGTCTTAGAGCAATGTCTACTTGCGATCGTTAACAGTAAACCTCTCGGTCATGAGAGGACTTTCATCTCATGTGTGATGAAACGTGGCACATTTTTCTAAACGAACAAAGATTTATGGGATGTACTCCATTCCCCTGTCGCATCTTGGCAGTAAAACCGATACTTCAGTTTCATAACTAAGCTAGCGATGGTGTTTGTGAGACACTGCAATTCCCGTGTTTACATCTACTTGAGAGATGTGCTGTTTAGAGAGTTAGTGGCGGCATGACTTGTAATTTCTCATGTCGGATGCTGCTGCTATGCATTTTTCTGTTTCCTTGTAAGAGGTATTCTCCATTACTAACAGTAATTTTTATGGGACTGATGTGGGCATAGTATAATTTCTGAACAGTGATGGATGTGAACAGTGGACGCTTTATATCTCTGGAAAGCTACATTGTGCATGTATTACACAGAACCACTGTTTTAAGGAGGTAGTTTTTGCATTTTACAGTTTGTTACTATAGTTTATCGTAGAGAAACCTGCAAGAAGGATGTATGTCATGTGCTGGAATATATTTCTTACATTGGAATATTAACAGCAGTGCATTCCACACGACTGTTAGTTCGGAAACTCAAAGCGATCTAACATTATAGCCTGTTTTCAGTGGAGAACTGTGTAGCCTTAGGATTGCGTGTGTTTATATTCTCTCTTACCAATACTCTCCTGGTACTGATCTCAGACAATAGAACAATACTTTAAAATTGATAGCGTAGTTGAATTACGTAAAATGCTTCAAACTCCATCCGTCTGGAGCTCCATCATGCATAAAAATCTTCCATTTGTTGTTCTTCTTAACCGTCTGCTATTACATCACGACACTTTCAAATGTATTACTATACATCGATAAGGAGTGCTAATCTCCTCGACATGGGCGCATCTGGGGGAATGTTGTGCACTTGGATGGGCGAGGACTCTGCGAGCTCCATTGACGAGACGTGGAATATAGCGGTCTACTTCCGGTCGGCTGTAGATTAAATCGGTAATGTGCTGCAGGGCGAGTTAGTCAGAGAGAGTACGAAAGGGTCTATCAGTCTCTAACTTTATGCTAAGACTGCAAGAATGCTCTGTGAGTCCTGTCTACAGAGAGATATATTGTAAATGAAGCACTATGCTCGAGGTGCTAGAAATATGTAGCGTGCTGTTTGGTATACTTTGATGATGATTATGTTCGAGAATTAATAATGAATGGCCGTACTGCACAGTCATCTATCTACATTCGCAATGATACTCGCAAAGTAGAGAAGGGGCGGTTTCGCTAGGATACTGAAATGGGGAAACATGCTGCAGCAGCATTGGTTGGTGTTAAAATTACTGTAAAATTGCTAAAATTGTTCGCAGTATCAACTGTGATGCTTATTACTTCAGTACACCGACTGTGTCTTTTACATCCCATATGTAGACTGGTACACTGTTGGTTACCACATAATGATAATCTGACATAGCTTGTTTGAGTTGGAGAAAGAGTTTTGGTGGAGGGGAAACACCTCACTGATGAATGGAATGCCGTCTGTGTGCAACTGCCTTCCCTAAATGGTATTTTGATTAAAAGTAAGATCATTCCTTGCCCCCAGTATGTTAAATTAGAAATTCATAGTTTTTGTAATGCTTCACAGATGGCATATGGTGCGTGTGTATACATCAGATGTGTTCTTCCCGATAACAGTGTGTTCGTCTCATTGGCTGCAGCCATATCTCGGATTGCCTCTGTAAAACAACAGTCTCTTCCACGACTGGAGTATATAGTGCTCTGCTTCTTGCTCAACTTATTCACAAGGTGGTCAGTGCCTTAGACATCATAGATAGTGGCGACATTAACTTGTGGACAGACTCCAAAATAGTTCTCTGTTGGCTGCAGTGTAGTCCTGGTTACTGGAAAACTTTTGTTGCCACGAGAGTATCTGAAATTCAGGAACTGAGTTCAGTTGCCAACTGGAGACACGTCAAATCAGAGGGTAATCCTGATGACCACTTATTACGTGGCATTAATCCAGCTGCTTTGAGTTTACATGTTCAGTGGTGGTCTGGCCCGTCATGGCTATCCACTTGCGATCTCGACTGCAACACCTGTACTTCTCTTAGTGTAGAATACGCGCCCAACAGAAGGTGTATACAAGTATCCTTGGTGTCAGTCATTAAACTTGATGATGAACTGCTCTATAAATATTCATCATTCAAGAAAACTCACAGACTTTTTGCCTATGCACTGAGGTTTGCTAATAATACTAGGGTTCAGCAATCAGACAGGATAACTGGACCACTCACTCCACAGGCATGTCAAAACGCTATCAAAACTGCCTTTGTCACAGCTCAGCATAGAGGACATAGTAATGAGATCGCTTTGTTGAAGGCCAGTTCCCCTATTCCAAAGAATGTAATGTAATGTAACGTGTTGCGAATACATAGAAAGAAGGATCCTTTATTGTATGATTATATGATAGCGAAACAAACACTGGTAGCAGTTACTGCTGTAAAATATCTGGGAGTATGCATACGGAACGGTTTGAAGTGGAATGATCATATAAAATTAATTGTTGGTAAGGCGGGTGCCAGGTTGAGATTCATTGGGAGAGTCCTTAGAAAATGTAGTCCATCAACAAAGGAGGTGGCTTACAAAACACTTGTTCGACCGATTCTTGAGTATTGCCCATCAGTGTGGGATCCGTACCAGGTCGGGTTGACAGAGGAGATAGAGAAGATCCAAAGAAAAGCGGCGCGTTTCGTCATAGGGTTATTCGGTAAGCATGATAGCGTTACGGAGATGTTTAGCTAACTCAAGTGGCAGCCTCTACAAGAGAGGCGCTCTGCATCGCGGTGTAGCTTACTGTCCAAGTTTCGAGAGGGTGCGTTTCTGGATGAGGTATCGAATATATTGCTTCCCCCTGCTTATACCTCCCGAAGAGATCACGAATGTAAAATTAGAGAGATTCGAGCGCGCACGGAGGCTTTCCGGCAGTCATTCTTGCCGTGAACCATACGCGACTGGAACAGAAAAGGGAGGTAATGACAGTGGCATGTAAAGTGCCCTCCGCCACACACTGTTAGGTCGCTTGAGGAGTATAAATCTAGATGTAGAAGTAGAACAGCAAGTTAAGGGATTTGCACCCGGGTGTTGATGCCGAAGGTATTTTACTAGTGGGAGGGGGATTAACGACTGCTGATGTACCATATGATGAGCGTCATCCTATTATCGTACCGCCTAAGCAACATTTGACAAAAATTCTCATAGTATATGAACATGAAAATCTGTTGCACGCTGGGTCACAACTTTTGTTGACTATGTTGCGTAGGAGGTTTTGGATCCCAAATGGATGTAACACAGTCAAAGGAGTTATCAGGAAATGTTTATAATCCATTAGGCTTAAGTCCAAGACAGCAGTTAACTCATAGGTCAGCTACCTGCAGCTAGAGCAAACCCGTCTCGTCCATTCCAGCACTGTGGAGTAGATTCTGCAGGCCCTGTTGCTGTAAAGCATGGTGGAAGACAGAGTGAGGTTACCACCGAGGCTTATATTGCTTCATTCATTTGCATAGCAACCAAGACCATCCAATTAGTGACCTGGTAACAAACTCATTTTTGACCGCCCTCAGGAGATTCATTGGAAACCTTCCACATTGACAGTGACAATGGCACCACATTAGTAGGTGAAAACAATGAACTTTTAAAGGTTTTTTCTCTTATGATGCTACTGTTGAAGGTGTGGTGAATTTTTCGACGTTAGAGGGAATCAGTTGGAGGTTCACTCCACCTCGTGCCCCTCACTTTGGAGGAGTCTGGGAGGCAGGAATCAAATACATGAATTCGCATCTCAAACGTGTCATTGGCAATGCGGTACTGACATTTGAAGAACTAACTACTGTGTTATTCAGTTAAAAGCATGTCTGAATTCAAGGCCATTGTGTGTTCTCTCCAATGACCTAGATTATCTTGCCGCTCTTACTTCTGGTCTTTACCTAATCGGACACCCCTTTGTGCTCATCCTGAACCCTGTGTCCTTAAGGTTCCCTCCAACAGGTTGCACAGATGGCAACTTGTACAGCAGTTCCATCAGTCCTTTTGGGAGAAGTGGTCCATAGAATATACACATGATCTGCAACAACGCAGAAAATGGACATCAGAAGTGGCATGCCTACCCCAGATTGGCTATCATGTGCTGGTCAAAGAGGATAACTTGCCTCACTTGGTGTGGAGGCCGGGTGTCATTGACCAGTGATACAGGGCCACTGCAAAGTTTGCCATTTACCGGAACAATCTCTTAATTCATAAGATCAGCTTGGGAAGCTGTGGTTGTTTCTTGTGAACTACCCGCTGTTAGTACTGATTTTCATGTTTTTTATGCAGTATGATATTAATACTTTATTGTTTTGTGTCCTACATGTTAGTAACCATGATGTTTCACATGCAATGTGACAGTGGTGTATTAGTGGCATGGGCATCCCAAATGTTAGTGTGTTCATGTTTTATATGCATTGATATTGTATCTAGTTATTTTTAATGTTTTCCTGGTTATGGATTTGTTGTTTGTTAAAATCATGGTTATTTGTAAAATGAGAAGACTCATTTTAAAATGGGAGTATGGTTGGATTCTGCAACTCACTCCAACTGCCATCTAGTGGCAGCTTCCAAACTGGGTAGGTCAGACTGTCCAGTATAGTCTGCTTCCTGTTGGGAGACTTTGCAACCTATGTGCAGAAGTTGATCTCCCAAGTCCTTTGTGCATGCAGGTAAGATTAGCACCCTTGTAATGAATGAGCAGGTAGCTTTGAGACCCCTGAGTGGACAGGCATATATGTCTCTCACCCAAGCCATGGACCATAGTTGGTGCACCTCAAAATAAAATAATTTTGCTTTGTTTGTCTAAGTATATTTTATATAATTGATTTTTTAAAATTATAGTATATTGCTAATGTAAGTGTTTTATGAAATATTATTTTCAATTTTTTAAAGTAGGTTTTATTTGTTGTACCTTTTGTATCAGAGTTTATCCAAATTTTGACATTTATATTACTTGTCTCGAATTGGGTTGATATATGAATAATTTATAGTTAATGTATCATAATTACTGTTAAGCTATTTATATAAATGAAATGTTAATCGTTTTCTAAGAGATCTAGTTTCTTAAGAAAAAATTCAATTTTTTAAAGTTGATTGTTTTTACTTAAATGCTTAAGTATAAATATTAACTTACTTATTCTTTAAGGGATAAGCTTTAAAGTTATTATCTTATAATTTGCTTGTTTTGGAATATAATAGTAAGTAGATTAGCGCCATTGTAACAGACAGGCAGGTAGCTTCGAGACGCCATAGCGGACGGGCGTGTATGTCTCTCAGCTAAGTCAGGAGCCGCAGTTGGTGTGCTGCCTGTACACGTTGTAAAGTTTATTATAATAAACACTTATACCACATAATTTGTTCGATTTAATTATTGTGAGTGGAAATAAGGGGAGGACAGTGAGTCCTCTCGCACTATTCACTCAAACTCCAATGTACCACCATGGGAGGAAGAGCCCACATGTACAGAAATAATAATAATAATAATAATACTATGCAGGGACCCATGCTGCCACAGCAGGAGAGGAGTGGTTCCGGAGAAGTATGAACACACGAACACACACAAGGCTGGCAGTGCGTCATGTGAGGGATCATGGGATCTACTGAGATGAAGTGGAATGCCGATTAACTAAACTTTAGTGGAAGCAGTCGACTCATCCTGACGGAAGACCATTGATCTGAGGTTCTTGGCCTTGCATAGAGAACATATCACATCACGTACTGTCAGCTCATTGCCAAAGGAAATATGTTAGTTCCATGAGAAATTCGGAGCGACAGCACAAAGTGTATTTCCCCATGCAATTTCACGTATCAACAACAACATGCTATTATTGGTCCGACGTACAACAAGACTCAAGAGGAGTGCAGCCTAAAAGGTGTAAAGTACCAGGATAACCTTTTGTTTTTTCAGCTTAAGGACCCAAGGATTCACATGCAGGATAGGCTGTCCAATCGCTGCTTCCTGGCAGACTCCTGTTCCGCAGTAAGCGCCGTACCTTGGGAACATTTCCACTCAGGCAGCAAACCAAGAAAGACCTCACTAGATGCCAGTAACGACACACTATTACATCATTGCAGAACATATCAACTCACAGTAGATTTTGGATTACAGAGAACTTTCAACTGGCATTCTTTGATAGCAGATATATCTGTGCCAATTATAGCGATGGATTTTCTTCACCACCACCAACTATCACTGGACTTAAAAAAAAATGAACGATTTAGTTGTTCTATTACTGGAATTCATTGCAGAGGCACATGGACAGCTCAGGCGCAACAGCATGGGAGGTAAAAGAAAACAACTGAAAACTATACTCGATACAGAAGGAAAGATCACATGATGCACTCCATGTTACATGAGGTGGTACAGCACAAAACGTTACTATGTCAACAAAATTTAGAGTTAGAGGAAGCAATAAGGAATCGTCAAGAACAGTTGGATAGCATACACAAGAGACTAGGAACCATGCAGCCTCATGAGCAGCAGCTCAACCTCAGATGGAACAACATAACGACACAATAGGTTGGAAGAGATAAAATACACATGTCAGTGGGATGCAAGCGACGAAGAATCTGTCTGGTTATGTCGGCAAAGGGAAATATGCGATCTGTCAGAGTGTGGACAAAAAGCATGTGGACGAGTTGTTCGAGGGACAAAGCATTACATTTGCACATTGCAATGTCACCCAGTCTACGCCAAGGCAAGGAGATTTGCACCAGATAGACGTCAGGCAGCTAAACAAACAATAAACGAACTTTTGCACTTTGGCAGAGTTTGGCCTTCTGTCACCACCTGGGCATCACCGACAGATTTGGCATCTAAGAAGGCAATTTGTTACATATTGTGTGGAGATTATAGATGATATAGCTCCCATACTATACCAGATAGATACCCTGTTCCCAGCTTACAGGATTTTACACATGCTCTGACAGATGAAGATATGTTTAGCGTGACAGACTGCAAAAGAGCCTTCCGCAAATTCCTATGGCGGTGAGAGACATTCGAATGACGTCAATTAGCATTCCCTTGGGCCTTTTAGAAACTGTGTGAATATCTTATGGGCTCAAACAAACGCAACCAAGACATGACAGCGTTGTATCAGCTCAATATTAGGAGAGTTTCTGTTCTGTGTTTGTTACTTGGATGACATAATGATTTTCTCAAAATCATCAGAAGGGCATGAAACACATTTACAAACATTTTTTACACTCTGCAGGTGCATGATGTCATGGTCAATGAAGAGAAGAGTCAGCTGCGAAAAAATGACGTAACCTTTTTGCGTCAATCTGTAACCACAACTGGTATTAGATCCACATCTAATATGACTGAAACTACCCACTCCAAACCTAGATCTGTTACCTTCAAAGAGCTGCGACGATTTCTTGGAACACTCAACATATATAGGAGACATTTGCTTCAAGCAGTGCAATTGCAGACACCATTGATAGGTTATGTGGAAAGATAATCATGGAAAGCATGTGCAGAAGTAGAGAAATAATATGCAACAGGATTCTGAGAAGATCAAACGAAGATCAGAACAAGCAATTACATTAGCACGTTCGGTAGAGGGTACCCATATAACTATGACAGTGGATGTGATTGACGTCGCGGTCAGAGCAGTTTTGCATCAGATAATCAATGGAAATCCTTACCCTCTGAGATTCTTAAGAAAAAAAAAAAACTGCGGTTCAGTGTAGGTGGTCAGTGCTGGCGTTAGACCAAAACTGAATGTCGGCGACGGATCAGTTTTTCGAGACCCCTTCCACTTTCCAGTCAAGAAGAAAATCATAAATTTAATTATTGTAATATACAAGGATTATTGCAATGACAAAAATTACCTTAAACAAATAAACATTGAAATAAACAAAACTTCCGACTTTTCGACTCAGTGAACTTTTTTTAAGATTATGTCGTAGTTAATACCAGATGTTATTTCCATTTCAATTGATAGTACTGACAACGCAGATAGTCTTTCTTGGCACATCGTGCTTCTTAAGTATGTCTTAAACAATTTTAAATTTGAGAAACTTCTTTCAGCAGAAGATGTACTAACTGGAACTGTGAGCATTATTCTGATTGTTATGTAAATATTTGGATAGATTACATTAGATTATATTTACTTTCATTCCAATTGATCCGTAGTGAGGAGGTCCGCCAGTATGTAGAACATGTCAGAAAAACAACAACACATGACAAATATTTACATCTCAAACAAATAAGCTAATGTACCATTCCACAGGTCCCAAGTGGAATGATCATAATAAATAAACGTGTAATACAACTACTATAATACTTAATTACAATGAACACATTACTGCACTGAAATGGTGCAGAAGTTACATTGTACTTACACACACACACACACACACACACACACACACACACACACACACACACACACACGCTTATTTACAATGAACACATTACTGCAGTGAAATTGTGCCGAAGTTGTATTGTACCTATACATATACACACACAAATCAATTGGTTCTACTGAGAAATTCATCAATGGAGTAGAAGGAGTTGGCCACCAATAAATCCTTTAGGCTTCTCTTAAACTGAATTTCATTGGTTGTGAAGTTTTTATGGCTGCTGGCAAGTTATTGAAAATGTGCGTCCGTGAATAATGCAGACCTTTTTGTACAAGACTAAGTGACTCTAAATCCTTGAGGAGATTATTCTTACTTTTAATATTGATTCCATTAATTGAGCTGTTGGTTTGAAAAAGTGATGTATCTTTAATGACAAATTTCATTAAAGAATAAATATATTGGGAAGCAGTAGTTAGTATCCCTAGTTTCTTAAACAGGCTTCTGTAGGATGTTCTTGAGTTCACACCACATATAACTCTTACTGCGTGTATTTGTGCCTGGAAAACTTTAGCTTGGCTTGATGAATTGCCTCACAAAATAATCCCATATGACATTATGGAATGAAAGTAAGCATAGTATGCCAGCTTTTTCATTTTTATATCCCCTATGTCTGACACAATTCGAATTGCAAATAGAGATTTGTTAAGATGCTTCAACAGGTCTGTGGTGTGCTTTTCCCAGTTGAATTTATTATCAAGCTGTAATCCCAAGAATTTAACACTGCCCACTCCTTCTATCTGCCTGTCATCATATGTTATGCATATACTCGTGCGACACTCCTTACAAGTTCTGAACTGCATGTATTGTGTTTTTTCAAAGTTTAGTGACAAGGAATTGGCTAGGAACCAGTGATTAATGTCCACAAATATTTTATTAGATGATCTTTCTAAGACTACACTTAATTTGCTATTTATTGCAATGTTTGTATTATTGGCAAACAAAACGAATTTCGTGTCTGGTAATATTACTGATGAAAGGTCATTGACATACACAAGAAAAAGCAAGGGGCCTAAAATGGAGCCTTGTGGGACCCCAGATGTAATTAGTTCCCAGCTGGATGATGCCTGATAGCTTGATACATGTCTCTTTCCTAATAACACCCTTTGTTTCCTGCCAGAGATATAAGATTTGAACCATTTTGCAGCATTTCCTGTTACACTATAATATCCTAATTTACTTAAAAGGATATTGTGATTTACACAGTCAAATGCCTTTGACAGATCACAAAATATACCAGTTGCCTGAAATTTTTTATCTAATGAATTAAACACATTTTCATTGTAAGTGTAGATAGCCTTTTCAATATCATAACCCTTTAGAATACCGTACTGTGACTTTGACAGTATGTTATTTGAGATAAGATGGTTATAAAGCCTATTGTACATTACTTTTTCAAAAAAAATTTTGAGAATGCAGGCGAAAGTGAAATTGGACAGAAATTTGATACTATTTTTTTGTCTCTCTTCTTAAACTTCAGCATATTTTAACCATTGAGGATGTATTCCACTGATAAACGACTGGTTACACAGATAGCTTAATATGTCTCTTAACTCAGAATCACATTCTTTAATTAGCTTTGTTGATATTTCATCATACCCACTAGGTGTTTTTGATTTTAGAGATTTTATGATGGACATTATTTCTGCTGGGATAGTGAGGGTCAAATTCATTCTATGGAAGTTACTTGAAATGTCTGGTCTGCGGTATTCCATTGCAGCGTCTACAGAACCTGACAACTCCATCTTTTCAGTAACAGTTATGAAATGTTTGTTAAAAAGTTCTGCAACTCTATACACATCTGTCTCCAATGTATCATTTACTCTTAATGCTATTTGTCCCTCTTCATGTCTGGTTCTACCAGTCTCCTCCTTCACTATATCCCATATTGTCTTTATTTTGCTGTCTGATATGACTATCTTTTCTTTGTAATATATTTGCTTTGATGTCCAGATTAAGTCTTTAACATTTCTTCCTAATAATTTTCTAATATGTACAAAATAAGTTGTTTTGCATCTTTGATTGAGTCCTGTAGGTTGAATTTTAGAAATTGAAGTTCCTCATAAAGTTCGAAAGTCCGTATGTCGCTATTTTTGACTTTTCTTAGTATTGCACCCAAATCATTGCAATGCTTGCGAAGATCGCCCAAGGATAACAATTTCAAATCAATCATATCGTAAATATAACCAAATCGTTCAAACTATTCGTTGAGCGACATTCAGTGTCGGCTATTGCAGCACCTATCATTGTGTTAAAAAAGTCAACCCTGTACTGCATTTTAGTAGATTGTAGGTTCATAAGTTTGTTCATAACCGAACATTCGTTTTTCTGTGCTATTCTTTTTTAAACTGAGACTCAAGAAACTAATTTTTTCTATATACACTTGAGTTTCTGCAATGCTTGTTTCAAATACTGTGTTACAGAATTGTTGAATCTTATCATGAAATGAACATAAAGTATCAATAGTTATTTTCAAGTTCACTTCAAATGATTGCCATACTTTACTTACATCATTGACACATAGTAAAATCTCATACCACACGTGTATTGGAACAAGAAACTCAAAAGTTAATATTTCCTTCAAAACTGCTTCACAGTCGCTAAGGGTTTCTGAATCATCAGTTCTTTTTTTCAGCCCACTCACACTTTTGATGACATCATCAAATTGCAAAAATATGGATTTTACAGCTCCGATTCTACTTTTCCATCATGTTTCAGCCAGAGGTTTCAATGTCAATTTCAATTTATTTTTTATAAGATTCCAACACTTGCTTGATTTTGTAAAAAGCACATAAACTCAATTGATGAAGCCAAAAAACGTTTTAGCTGTTGCAGAAGTGTTAGCTGCATCTAGCAAAAGCAAAATGCAACAATGGCATCTGCGTGGCATGAGCAAAGGTCATGGATTAATATTTAGTATTCTTGTTCTAAAACCTTTATTAATGCCTACCGTATTGGCACCATTATCATATTCCTGTCCTCGACAGTTTTGGATGCTATGCCATTATTTTCTAGTTCCTTTAAAATGGCATTTGTTAAATACTCTCCCATTGTTCCTGCAATGGTAATAAACCCAACGAAATGTTCCTCTATCTCTCCAGTTGAGGAATTACAAAATATTAATGTTATTGACATTTGTTCTACACGGCTCGAATCCTTGGTAAAATAGAGCATGAAGGCATACTATTTTGCCTGTTTGACCCTGTTTATAATTCCTTTGACAACAGATTTGGACATTCATGTAATTAATTCATTTGTTTGTCATGACTCAAATAATGCTGACAAAGTTGCTTTCCGTTAATACGTTGCAAGTGCTCTTTTAATGTTAGATCATATTCGGATAACAATTTAAATAGGTCTATAAAATTTCCACTGTTTCTGCTATCGTTCAGGTTAAAGGATCCTCGATGCCCTCTAAACGCCAGATTGTGTGAAGCTAAGTATTTTATAATATCGACCAAGCTTTCAAACAAGTTATACCAATACTTTCCTCATTCCATAATCAGTATCTCATTTCCCTTATCTATTGTTTTTTCCATGTTTGATTATTTTACAGGATTCCATCCATCTAATCATGCACTCCATGTGTCATTGACTTTGTCCATGTCTTTGTAATATACTACTCAGATCTTTCCAGTCTCAAATTCCTTCTTTTACCATCTGTGTCTGTAAATGTGAAAAAAGTCGATATCGAAAGCAGTAATCTTTGTCTGGAGATATGGAGTAAGGTAACCATCTGCAATGTTGCTTTTCGCCATTTCTATTTTCTAACAAAACGAAATATAGTAAAATGTCTTTTATTTGGATCTTTGGGGTAACTTTCGTCAAGTTTCTCTGTATTTTGTTGGGGATCATTTTGAATTAAATCATGACCTTGCGAATCTGCTACAGGAAATACCCACTTTCCCTTATTTAATTATATAACTGACTCTCTTATGTAAGTGATATGCTCTTGATTATCACTTTTGAAGTCTTTATTCTCCTCACACTCTCAGATCACAAAAATTTCACTCAACTCTGATGCTGTATCAGAAAGGGTAACAGATTCATTCGACCCTGGAGCTGGTTCTGTTTCAGAAGACAGTTGGATAAGAGCTTCATCAGAGGCCTCTGGAGCAGTTACACTTCAAGTTTTCTTGAGAAATTTCATCCTACTCGAACTCATAGCTTGGTTGGATATAATCACCTCAGCCTTTCTTTTCCTTTTGATGCACCGGATTCCCTTCTCCACATGTCTCTGTCTCTTAAGGGTCCTCTAGACATGATGATCTAAAAAAACATTTTATGCTAAGTACAATGATATGTACATTAGGCTACTTAAATCACTCAGTATCATACTATAGAGCGAATAGGCTGCGCGGTTATCACACATGGCAGAATATTTTTTTTATTTTGTCATGTATTATACCGCCCAAATAAATATACCAAGAAATGCACTTGTATACTAACGCATCTTTCTTTAATATGGAGATGAGCTTCCTCTCAAAATAAATAATTTAACAAATCTTTTATAAAATTTTTTTAGTCTGTATGAACGACTTTACAACAAAACAGTCTCCTTCGAGTTCCATGCGTTACTGCCATCAAGTGCGCATGTACTGATTCGCGACAGGTATGTCCAGCGCGAATCGTGTAATGTAATAGGCCTGCCAGAACAAATTTGGTATCTGCAGTTCCAAAATTGTAAGTTTGGCGCTGCCGCATAGATGTACACCTTAGATGCATCTTGTAATGGGGATTCACTGTCATAATGTTGCCAGATGAACCTAGATAAATACTACTACATTTGTACAGAAACAGAGACGGACAAGAAAATAGCTAAAATTTTAACAGCTTCAACAACTCTTTTGCGAGGCCCCCACAGGTCCTAGGCCGTCAGCGGTCGCCAACGCCTAACGCCACCACTGCAGGTGGTCAGGGTTTAACATGGAATAGCTCGCTGTTTATGAAGCAGTCGGATAGTTTAAGGCAAACATCGAAGGACGACAGTTCAGGATGTTCATGGACCACTATCCCGTGGTGGACGCGATAAGGAATCTTAGTAAAGATTGTCCACATCGACGTTTTCGACACTCGGATTTGATCAACCAATTCTCGACGGATGTGGTACACATTAAAGAGGTGGATAATGTGGTGACCGACTACCTTTCCAGAATAAATTCACTGTCAGTATGCCTCGACCTTTGCGACGTTGCAGCAGCCCAAGAAACGGTGATGAGCTATAACAGTTGTTAGAAAACAACACAACGAGTCTAAAATTTGAACACAAGAAAATAACTGATACAGCAGCAAGGTTATGGTGCGGCACATCACAAGAACCCACCAGACCACTCTGCCTAAAAAGTATAGACAAACTATCTTTCAGAAATTGCACAGATCATAGCATCTGGGAATACACCCGTTTACAAAACTGGTGACAGAACTTTTTGTGGGACTAAATTGAAAAATGATTGTAAACTTTGGACTCAAGCTTTTATAGAATGCTGTAAGAGCAATGGGCTGGTAGAGTTGTGACCTGCTTTAGGCACATTCAACATTTCAGCTGGCTGTTTACAGCATGTTCACCTAGATTTGATTGGGTCCCTACCCACGTTGGTGGGATTTAAATATATCTTAGCTGCTACCAACAGAGTGACAGGATGGGTGGAAGCCGCTCCATTACCTGACAACATGGACGAGTCCACAGTGAAAGCCTTCATTGAAATATGGATGGCTCGTTTTGGATGCCCAGTGGCCATCACATATGATCAAGTCTGACAGTCTGAGTCGGCAGTGTTTATGAACCTTTGTAAAATGTGTGGTGTGAAACACTTTACAACCACTGTTTATCACACCCAAAGCTATGGGCTGGTAGAGTTGTGACATCACACTCTAAGGGCGGGGTTAACGTGACACAGTGGCGTGTGGCGTGAATCTCTCCCTTGGATCTTATTAGGAGTCAGATAAGCATTCAGAGAAGACTCACAAGCATCATTATTAGAAATCCTGTATGAAAAAGCTCTAAACCTTCCAGCAGATTTCATCAAACTTAGCGGATTCCGGGAAGTTGTCAGAATTAGTATGATGTGTCAAACTCCATATTTCGAATATACACACTTCCCCACCAAGACCACGTGGTACTCCAAGAGTTTTTGTACACAAGGAACACCAGAACAGTGATTCTGTGATGCTGAAGGATGACACAGTGAGGCCAGCCCTCCAATCGCCATATTCGATACCATATGCCAAGGTGACAACACTTTCAAGATTATACTTAACGAAAAATCATCTACAGTTTTGGTACACAGGCTGAAATCAGTGTGGATATTGCGAGACAGGGACACAATACGAGATTCAGAGTTACCTCTGACCTGCAGGTTAATCCCAGGGATTCACACTACATACAGCAGTAACTGTCAACTCCAGACCACATCCACTCTGTGGAAACCGCAGATGTGACCCAGTCACGCTATGGACGCTGGTGCAGAACACCAATCCATTTGGTGGATTATGTGGTGGAGTAGCTCTAAGTGCTGTATTAAGCCATACAGTGAATAGTGCATTAGTTTACAGAAAAGTTTTATTCTCTCTTTCTGTTTTTACTACATATTGTGATGATCTGGTGTGGATGTCAAACTTATACCACTCATGAAGTTGTATTGCGAGTGTATTATTACATAATCTGCGACGTTTTCTTTATGTGATGGCCCATTGCCCTATGCCGTTTTTGAACTGGTATTTGGATAGTTAATATTTATTTTCTTATGCCTTCTTATTGATATTGTCTCTCTGTGCACTTCAGCTTTTTGTATACTTCCGTGCTTCTGGATTTATAACACACTAAATGTTTAGTTCTCCACCTCCCTGATTTCCCTAGAGGTCTCCACTCTAAGGGGTAGCCATATGGCAACTACAATGTCAATAATATTGAGTTTTGGAAATCATAAAGTGAAACTGAATCGACTTTTGGGCAGGCAAGATCTTCCCATATAAATGAAATGAGGTGTAGAACTTCTTTGCAAGAGGGGCTCTAATGCTCTCTAAGCTTTAATGTTGATGCTACTTGTGCTAATGCCTTTGTTTGACTTTATGAATAATAAAGCAATTACTATGTGTTTAAATGGTGCTGACGGTAGTTAGTTCCAACCATATATACCAATTAACTACAACACTGTTGTCTATTTTCAACAAAGGTTTTTGTAATATCCACAGGTTTTCCTGTTATGTCAGAGTAGTCCAGATTTTCTGGAAGACTTTTATGACAGATACAATCATAAGTTTTTGAAAAGTTGAAGCATGCACCAGATACTTTCCCTCGATGATCCCTGGTCTCCATATGGTGTGTTCTGAAGTTTTCCACTGTAATCTTAGTCAGTCTCCACCCCGCTAGCTGAATGGTCAGCGTGACGGAGTGCCGTCCTAAGGGGCTCGGGTTCGATTCCCGGCTGGATCGAGGATTTTCTCCGCTGAAGGAGTGGGTGTTGTGTTGTCTTCATCATCATTTCATCCCCATCGGGCGTGTAGGTCGCCCAATGTGGCGTCGAATGTAATAAGAGCTGCACCAAGGCGGTCAGACCTGCCCCGTAAGGGACCTCCCGGCCTGTGATGCCAAACGCTCCTTTCCATTTCCTCTTTCTAATCTCATGTTGCCCTTGGTTTAATATGTTTTGTTTCTGTACGAAGTTTGTAATGCTATTTTTTATCATTGCTTCTATTATTTTAGAGAGAACAGTGATGAGTGTTATGGGTCTGTAGTTTTCTGGGTCTCCTTTATATCCTCTGTTAAATATTGATACTACCCTGCTCCTTTCTTCATTACTAAATTTATCAGAAATCTCAGAGGATTGTTTCGCAACTTAGCTCTATGTATTGTAGCAACAACTGCTAATACTGATGCTGTTAAGGCTCTTATTTTTGGGTGTTTTAATTCGTAGTTATCCTATGGCATAATATTTTGGGGTAACCAACCAAGGGAAAATAAAGTGTTTGTCGTTCAGAAAAAAGCTGACCGAAATCTAAGTGGAGTTAATAGAAATCATTAATGCAGAAATCTTTTCAAAAAACCTTAGGTATTAATAATAACCTCACAATACACCCTATACCTTACACACTTTTTAATTAAGAATCTTCCCATGCATAAAACCAATAGTGCTTTTCATTACTATGACACAAGGTCAAAGCATGACTTACATGTTGCTAGAAAAAAAACTTGAGTCTAGTACAAAAGTGGGCAAATTACTCTAGTATAAATATGTTTAATGCATTCCCATCAGATATAAAAGAAATCTTGCAAGAGTAATGCCACAGTTTAAAAGCTAATTAATGGAGTACCTTCTGGAAAACCCTTTTTAATCTCTTAATGAATTCTTGAATGTAAACATTTCTACATTGTAACTCAGATATTCCACATTGTACTTGTAATATTTGCTATTACCAGTTTGTAATGGAACATGATCACCTAAGTGACTATGTAGACTTTCCCAGCGTATTAACAGATCAAATTATTCTCAATTCTTCAGTCAGATCAAACTGTCATCTGCACACAATATTTCCGAGGTCCACCTGGCCAACATCATCAAGTGAGAAAATCTAAGCCACTCGCCAATAATTGATTCAAACCGAGAAAATGGAACCTTTATATACAGCGAAAATACGAAAGCGCGTGCACTAAGGTAAAATGGGCAAGTTTCTGTCGTTCTCGGTCCATATCAATTATCAGCGAGAGCGGCCAAGTTTTTCTCACCAGATGGTGGTGGCCAGGTGGACTGCGGAAATATTGTGTGCAGATGACAGTTTGATCTGGCTGAAGACTAGACAAGAATTTGAACAATCACCTATGCTAGCGTGGAATTTTTCACTCAGGCAAATGATGTACTTCCATTCTATCAAATTTGTAACTCGAAATGTAGAATAATTGTAATTTGTTATTTGATTGTTTCTATACCTCTCTTCACTATCATAAATGCCTACACTAATAATTATGGGCATATTTTGTTCCTATATACATATTATAATTTGTATCTGTTAGCATCTATAAGTACTGTCCTCACGTATAATTATGACTCGTTATGACAGCTGCCATATCACACTCGGGGGGGGGGGGGGGGCTATTCCCTGCACATAATCAACAATTTATGCAGTACTTGGACTCGCAAATCACGAAGTTTATACAACTCGTGTTTTTGGCTATACACTAAGTTTATTCATTCATTCATCAAAAAATCTTTCAAGATTGTGAGATAGGCCCTACAGATTTGGTTTACACCCCACCCCCCCCGCAACACACACACTGCTACTACAGAGATTAAACATGGGTTGTTGTTCTTGTAGTCACGTAAGTGAAAGTGTTCCTGTCAACCACTATTGCGACTCTATATGTTGGTTAACATCCACAGACTCGACAGATTTGGGGAATATATAGACACCAGAATGGAGGTTGTGTTTTCCAATTCTGTATTTTTTGCTTTATCAATGTCTTTCATTTCTGCGTCTAGTAGTTTGTTATGGACCTACACATATCCTACCATCTCTTTCATTCAGATGTCAGGCTCTTCAGTTGCGCTATTAAGTTGCCATAGATGAATATTCCTCCACAACTTTCCCATGCACTTATCATAAATTTGTGGCCCATTTTTTTGTGTTTTGAGCGGATCTAGGCGCTTTAGTCTAGAACCACGCTGCTGCTACGGCCGCAGGTTCGAATCTTGCCTTGGGCATGGATGTGTATGATGTCCTTAGGTTAGTTAGGCTTAAGTAGTTCTACGTCTAGGGGACCGATGGTAAGTCCCATAGTGCTTAGAGCCATTTGAACCGTTTTTTCCCCTCTGTTTTCCTACTTTGAGACATACAGTATCTTATTCCTTGCTGTAATATGATCGGAGATTTTCTTGTACTTGATGCTTATGGCATCACATTCCAAATTTGTATTCAAATAATCGTTGGAAGTGGCATTCCATACAACTTTTCTTTGTCTGTCACGTTCACATGTGCAACAAAAGTGCCGCCACAGAATACAGTTGCACAATTGAACTCACAGTTTTTAGTGGTACAACATAAGAGATGCAACTTTCGTCATGACACAAAACGTTCAACTTGATTGTACTTTGTTGCTCCACTTTCCTTCCACCACTGCTCCTTGGTCGAAGTATTTCGAAACACTAGCATTCTGTCGCAGTTATCATGGAGTGATTGCTGCTGTATTCCTGTTTTCATTTTGTTACTGAAAAAGGTGAAAATAGAGGTCAGCACGCACACTTTCGGAGCTTATGGAACTACAAGAACAGCAACCTAAATGTATTTTTTTGTAAAAGTACGTGTGTGTGTGTGTGTGTGTGTGTGTGTGTGTGTGTGTGTGTGTGTGTGTGTGTGTGTGTGTGTGTGTGCGATGCTTGCAATGTTGTGGTTGGCAGGAGAGCCAACCCGTATACCTAAAGGAGGCCAAAATGCACGCGTTTTAGCTCACGCAGGCTGGCGTGAGGTCTGGAACTTGACAAGGGAATTAGAATTGAGAAAAACGGACGTAGCTGATAGAATACTTAACTTTAATCCATTCATGGACAACGTCGCTCTTTATGGTACATGATTCACAATATCAATAATACGGATACTGGCACCCTGCTAGGTCGTAGCAAATAACGTTGCTGAAGGCTATGCTAACTATCGTCTCCGCAAATGAGAGCGTAGAAGTCAGTGAACCATCGCTAGCAAAGTCGGCTGTACAACTGGGGCGAGTGCTAGGAAGTCTCTAGACCTGCCGTGTGGCGGCACTCGGTCTGCAATCATTGACAGTGGCGACACGCGGGTCCGACGTATACTACCGGACCGCGGCCGATTTAAAGGCTACCACCTATCAAGTGTGGTGTCTGGCGGTGACACCACATTCCTCCCCCGCAAATAGGCGTACGGCTGTGGAACAAGGCTTCCGCGTGCCGTGGGGAGGACCGCATGTTGACGTATGCGACGAAGTGGGGAGCCTAACAACAGGCGAGGCTGTGCCACCCGCACCCTGCCATTCGGACCGCGGGGAGCTAGGAAACGCCCGAAAACCTGCCCCAGGGTGCACGCCAACATCCGGTGTATGCGCCCTTAGAGAGACAGGAGGGGCCGAAGGGTCGACCTCCATCGCGCCGGGGCACCCAACGGACGAAGACGACATGTGGTCCGAAGCGGGCAAGAGTTCCATGTCGGAGGACAACTGGTCACGGGAAGCGATTGGTGGCCCGTGACCCAGGGAGGCGCCCGGCGGTTGCAGCGACGCATCCACTGCGGGCGTCGCGGCGTGATAACAGGCGGCGGTGGCGGCGGCGGCGCGTCGCGATGGGGCAAAATGGAAGGCAGCGTCGGTAACACCTGGGGCTGAGGCGAGCCAGTAGATGTGTCCCCGGGGCGCTGACCGGACGGTACCGTCGCTGAAAGCAGACGGTGAGCGGCAGATCCTGTGCGACGACAGAGGCGCAGCTGATTGAGATGCCGACACACCTCACCAGAGGCCCCCAAAACCAGATATATAGCGCTTCCGAGGCAGCGAAGAATACGCCCTTCGAGCCAACGCCATGAACCTCGATAGTGGCGATAGTAGACAACGTCGCCTGGAGCAAAAGCAGGTGTCTGTTGCTGTACCGGAACCTGATGCGGCGGATGTAGCAAAGACATCAAGGTTCAATGATGACGACCGTGGAGCAACTCAGCCGGCGAGCGATCATCTCGGGGCTGAGAGTGATACGAGGACAAAAAGAGCAATAACGTGTCCTCCTGAGAATGCAAATCTTTCAACTTCAACATCTGTGACTTGAAAGTCCTGACCAATCGTTCAGCGGCACCGATGGACTGTGGCGAAAACGGCGCGGACGTCAGATGTTGAATATCATTGGCCTTGCAGAATGACTGAAATTCTGCTGACATGAATTGTGGTCCATTGTCAGAAACAATAGTCTGTGCAAGACCTTCAATGCAAAAGATTGCAGACAACGATTGGATGGTGGCAGACGATGTCGTAGGAGACATCCGGACAACAAAAGGAAAATTACTGAATGAATCTACCACAACCAACCATCGAGCATTACAGAATGGACCAGCAAAATCGATGTGTAAGCGTTGCCAGGGGGAAGTGGCTTTTGGCCATGCAAAGAATTTCGGCGGTGGTGCTGATTGTTGTTCGGCACACACCATGCAAGAAGAGCACATGTTCGTAATCGCGGCATCGATTCCGAACCAAGTACAATGCTGAAGAGCAAGTTGTTTTGTTCTCACTATACCCCAATGTCCTTGGAAGCTGTAAGACAGAGGACTGTAACGAACGTGGTACCACGACCCTGGACTGATCATTATCAGAAAGCAACAGCAAAACACCACGTCATTCAAAAAGTCTCTCCTTGTGAGCAAAAAATCGGCTAACCAACGGGTCCCCGATCAGTGACTTTCACAAAGGCCATTGCGTAGCAACAAAACCCAGAACAGGAGCAAGGACAGGGTCGGCAGCTGTGGCTGTAGCTACACTACGAAAATCAATCGGAAACTATTCGACCACGTCATCAGTTTCCGCATCAATGAACATGCAAGCAAGTTCGGAGGAATCGAATGCCCTATCCTCAGCAACAGGAAAGCGGGACAACGCATCGGCGTTTCCGTGCTTAGCAGTGGACCGATACAAGATATCGTAGCGGTACTGCGAGAGGAAAATAGACCAGCGAATGAATTTCTGCGCCGGACGTGGAGGTACAGGCTTGGTCGGATGAAAAAGCGATGTCGAAGGTTTGTGGTCTGTGATTATAGTAAAGTGACGACCATACAAGAAATCATGAAACTTTGTAACACGAAATACGAGAGCCAATGCTTCTTTCTCGATATGTGAATAATTTCTTTGTGCAGACGAGAGCAATTTGGATGCAAAGGCAATAGGGCAATCGTGCGATTCATCTTTGTGAGCAAGCACAGCACCGATCCCGAAATCCGATGCATCCACCATCAACAAGAGGGGCTTCTGGGGATCGAACGGCGTAAGGCAAGTATTGGAAAGCAATGCCGATTTCAACTGTCGAAAGGCGCGTTCGCATTCCGTCGTCCAGACGAACGGAACACCGTTACGGCGTAAGCGATGAAGCGGAGCTGAAATGGAAGAGGCGTGTGGAACATATTTGTTATAGTAATTTATTTTTCCCAGCACACTCTGCAGCTGCTTCAAATTCTGCGGCGAAGGCAAGTCTTGTATGGCACGAAGGTGTGTGGGACTGGGATGTATGCCTTGGGTATTGAGTACATGTCCCAGGTATGGCAAGTCCCGAGCAAAAAACACACATTTGTCCTTCCGTAAGCGAAGACCATTTTGTCGCAAGACCTAAAATAATGTTCTGAGATTGGCCAAATGTTCTTCTTCCGTCTTTCCAGAGATCACAATATCGTCCAGATAATTTGCTGCAGTAGGGACCGACGCACAAACAGTTTGTAGATATTGCTGAAACAATGCAGGGGCGGATGCACACCTGAATGGCAGTCATTTGAATCGATACAAACCAAGATGTGTGTTAACCACCAAAACGCTCTGGGATTCTTCGTCCACCGGTATTTGCAAGTACGCATCTGCTAGGTCCAACTTCGAAAAATATTTACCCGGGCACAGTTTGTCAAAAAGATCATCCGGGCGGGGTAAAGGAAAAGTTGCAATCACTAGTTGTGGATTCACTGTTGCCTTGAAGTCCACACAAAGTCTCAATTTTCTGGCAGGTTTTGGCAAAATTACTAAGGGTGATGCCCAGAGAGAAGCCTGCACACGTTCAATTACACCTTGTGATTCCAAATCGTGTAATGTTTTTGCGACCTCATCACGCAATGCGTGGGGAACATTGCGCGCTCTGAAAAATGTCGGTTGCACGTGTACTTTCAGTTCCAAATGTGCTTTATAGTTCTTAGTGCAGCCGAGGCCCGGTGCAAAAATGTCTGCAAATTCTTCACATAGACGAGAAACACTGTCTGAAGGCACAGCCTGGTTCACTGATAGGACCTGATTTTAGACAAGTTAAACAACTGAAATAAATCGAAACCAAACAAGTTCACTGCAGAAGAAGAACGAAGGACGTAAAATGACACAAGTTTTGTTTGTCCTTTGTATGTTGCCAGAAGGCTGCACTGTCCTAACACAGGGGTATCTTGACCGGAGTAGCTATTTAACGTAACATTTGCGGCACGCAACGGAGGTGTGCCCAGCAGTTTGTAAGTGTCTTGATTGATCAGTGAAACTGCAGCTCCGGTATCGAGCTGGGAAGGTATCACTTTGCCGTTAATGTCCTGCTGACGGCAAGAGCGACCTTCTTGTGCAACGTGAACTGACGCTGGTACATAATCACTTGTGACTTGATGGGAGTTCCGGCGATGTTGACGCACGCTATTTTTGGGACGAACACAGTCACTGTTAGAGAGAGTGGCACTGGGCGGAGTGGAATGAAATAAATGAATTTCCATGGGCGAAGTTTCGCGACCCTGAGTATCCGTGGTTCGATTCCGATTCCGGCGCGAAGCAAAGGGCCTGGAATGGTTTTGAGCTTCCGATCTGAGCTCTTTCTGGCAAACACTCTGAACGTCTCCTTTTTTATTACAATAAAAGCAAATAGCTTGGCGTGACGGGCAATTCTCACGCTAATGTTTAGTAGCACACCGCGGGCATGACTTGATCACTGCATTAGCTTGCCTGCGCGGCACACGTGGGTGAGAGCCTGGCGGCAGCGGCGCGGCCGGGTGCCAGGGCTGTTTACTGTTCCGTGCAGCTCGCCCGGCGGGCCGGGTAACCTGACACACTGCTGGCGAAGTTTCAAATGATTCCTGAGTAAATTCAAGTGTGTCCTGCCGATCCAATATGTCCATCACTTGTTGAAGGGAGGGATTTACTAGTTTCAAAATCTGTTCCCTTATACGAACATCAGAAACGTTCTGTGCAATTGCATCACGTACCATAGTATCTGAATAAGGGAGTCCACATTGACACTCAAAAGCACAATCCCTAGTAAGGCCTTGCAAGGTTGCAACCCACTCCCGATTAGTCTGACCTGCCGTACATTTTGTACGAAAGAAGGTATACCGTTTGGCAACTACATTGACTGATTCTTTGAAATATGCATCTAATGCAGACAAAATTTCTTCGTAGGACAGAGTTGCTACGTCACGTCGGGGAAATAATTTGACTGTCACACGGTATGTGGTCACGCCGACGGAAGACAACAAAAATGGCTGCCGCTCGTTACCTTGAATTCTGTAGGCGGCGAGATGGAATCCAAAATGGCGTGACCACTCTGTCCAGCTTTCCAGTGTAGCATCAAAAGGTCGAAAAGTTGGTGCAACAGCGTGTTGTGGCTGCGTTAGCGGTGAAGCGGCTGCTGCCGCATCGTTTTGCATCACACGTTGACCCTGGATGAGCTGTCCAAGGGCATCCAGTAAGGCCTGCGTCTGCTGATTCTGTAAGCGATAAAATTCGGACAGTATATCTGGAGATTGTGGCGAAGCCATTACAAAAGTAAATCACGGCAATTTAGATAAGAACACCTTGACTCTCGTCGCCAATGTTCAAGCGTTTTAGCTCACACAGGCTGGCATGAGGTCTGGAACATGACAAGGGAATTAGAATTGAGAAAAACGGACGTAGCTGATTGAATACTTAATTTTAATCCATTCATGGAGAACGTCGCTCTTTATGGTACATGATTCACAATATCAATAGTACGGATACTGGCGCCTTGCTAGGTCGTAGCAAATAACGTCGCTGAAAGCTATGCTATCTATCGTCTCCGCAAATGAGAGCATAGAAGTCAGTGAACCATCGCTAGCAAAGTCGGCTGTACAACTGGGGCGAGTGCTAGGAAGTCTCTAGACCTGCCGTGTGGCGGCGCTCGGTCTGCAATCATTGATAGTGGCGACACGCGGGTCCGACGTGTACTACCGGACCGCGGCCGATTTAAAGGCTACCACCTAGCAAGTGTGGTGTCTGGCGGTGACACCACATGCAAATCGATGATGTATCCCACAATCTTAAAATATTTTTGGATGAATAAATAAATAAACATATTTAACCAAAAAAGCGAGTCATATAAACTTCTTGACTTGTGAGATTTATCATTGTATAAATTGTGGATTGTATGCAGAAAATAGCTCCCAAGTGTGATGTGGCAGCTGCTAAATTAAAAATTCGTTATTCAAAGTGCCTATATCAACAAACACAATAAGATTCTAAAATCTTGGACGAGTGGCATGTCTGCAGATGATACTTACATGCCAGCTGTTGGTTAGATTGCCACTGCAGACAACATTTTCGTCTCTGAGTGTTATTTCTTTTGTAAATGTGTTTGTGGCCTCTTGTTTATCTGTGTGCGAAATCTTCTTTCCGCACGAACATTTGTGCTTTGTCTTCCTTGTATTTAACTCTTGTCTCAGATCTGATGCCATACCCTGCACTGTAGCATTAATCCCTGCCCATGTGATTTCAGTTGACGTTATATTGAAAGCTCCAACTATGTAGGATCTGTGACGTCCTATGTGAATGTGAGCTCATGATACCACTATAAAAAAAATCTCAAGATTTTGTGCCATATTAGGCGTCTGTGTGAACTCGACTTTAATTTAAGTATTTTTTCATGTTTAGCTTGGTTGTAGAAGATATGAGTCAAGGAACTCCCAGAGATATTCTGCAACCTCCCCGCTACAGCGCTGCCATGCCTCTGGCCAGTACAAACATAACATTATGCGAAATGCTTATGTTTGTGTATAAAGAGAGGAGAAGCATATTCAAAATGCGGTGGTATTTCACAGTTCATTATGGCGCTATACATTACAGGACCAATCAAAAATATAGTCCGTGTTACACAAGGATGTTTATTTTGTACTTTGAAAAGAGAATGAGGGAAGCAATGGACTATTATTGTTTATCAATGACAGAAAGTTAGCACTATACAATCATTTGATACTACAGCAATGGTAGCCAAAAGTGAACAGGAATTAGGTTTGTGGTAAATGTAATGGAACATGTGCTAGCTGTACTTTAAGATACACCCATAAATAAGAAGAAAGCCTCATAGGTGGACATGCTGGCCGATGTGGGAAAGAGATTCTGGAAAAGGTAGATACATTTTGTTACCTGTGAAGCAGGAAGATAAACATGGTAAGTAAACAAGGTATAGAAGCAAGGACAAGGTGAAAAGGACATTTATAAGGAGAAGTACTACCTAATTTTCACGAATGTAAAAATCTTGCCTAGTCGTGAATGTATTACAATGAGTCCGATTTCGCCATAAAAAACTGGTGAAACGAACTACAATTGAGGAAAAGTAACACAAAATACGCCCCAGGCATGCAGAGATAATCACAATAATTTAATTTTGAACTTAAACACATCCAGTTATAACTCACAAATAGTCTTAAACAATTTTCGATGGTACGATTACGACTCTGCTGATGTGAAGTGCAGGCCTATGTATTAAACTACACTGACATTTTATTATTATAGACTGACATTAACAGGAGATGAGATATTACTTTGATTAAATTTTTCTGTTCGTTTAGTGACTTGCAAATACGGAAAAAATTGCAAGTTCTCCGATTATATAGTGCCGTTTTTCTACAGATTAGCCGCTAGTAGCCCTGTCGTCCCAGCAGCCAAAAAGTTCCAGTTTTTGCCCTACAGAGCTTCGCGACTGTGTCAGACTGTGGTTGTGCTTTGTTAAACCACTTTCTGTCCACCACGACTCCCTGGTGACTGTATGTCGAAGCTCGAACGTACTGTTGCGGTTATTGTTGAGTTATTTGCTGCTTTACTACATTCGATTTCAGTATGTTTTTATTGTAATGTTTCATAATTAAAATTGTGTGAGCAACTTTTTTGTAAAATAAAATACAAATAACGCATAGAAAGTTAATTAATCTTCACATAATGACTAAGAACCGCCCTTCAGTATTTCCATAGTATTGTAGTATTTCTCAATTTCAGGAGTATTCACAGAAATTGTTTGTTTTGAAATGCAGAATAAATAATTCAATCTGGTATATAGGTCGCCGGTTACTAATTAGCCTTATCGCTGCACTTTACCAAGCAGAAAATCTAAAATCTCAGTGTGACCTCCACCAGAAATCTGCAAACGAAACGTTGTCTCCACTTTGTACTTCTCGTATGCCTGTTATATAGATACTGCTTTACTTACAGTCGCTGTTTTACGATCACCTCTTCTTCGCAATAAATGCAACCGAAGTTCCCAAACATAGAAGGAAATCCATAATAGACTGCTTGCGCAATGAGGCAACGTATGAACATGAAGACGCCCATGACTACATGCGTTCTTTCGACAAATTTTTGTGCTATACCCGTTTATTTTCAGGGTCTGCGATTGCGCACGAGGAAAGAGGCATCGTTAGGAAATAACAGTACCTTTTCTTTGCCTATGACTTTGTACGAATTTCCTTAGTACTGCTAGGTAGGTATTAGCTTCGTTTTCTGCAACATCGTTTGCACTTGCTACCCACATCACATACCATTTTTGTTAACACGGAGTCATGTATACTGACATTGTAGTTGTTGCTCCTGGATTAATACCTGTTGCGTAGCATTTCCTGTGTTGTTTGAAACGTCTTGTCACTTTTTAAAGAATCGTTTGCCGAGTAAATAATTTGCTCCAATAGAATATTTTAAAAATTAACGTTTGAAAGCTGTGAAGCATTTTTGCATCTATACTTCCATTTTCTAAATTACTGAATGCCCTAATCCCGTTAGGCAGTTATGTTTTTTCATAACAGTATATTTTGGACTCAGTCACGTGGTGTCACAACACAGCTAGATATTTCAAAGAAATGAAATGTGAATTAATTCCATCCATCGCCGGTTATTTTGGAACCATAGTAAAATTACGCTAATCGATTTATGTCGCATTCTTGTTCATTGTCATCAGTGGACATTATTTCAGAGAGATAGTTGAGGGAATGAGGTGCGCTTACGTACGTCATATCACGTTTACTCTGCAAATTAATAAAAACCTGTATGACGGAAAAGCTCTCTGAATTGAACTATGGCTGTTAATTGAAAATCACTTGTCAGTGGCTGAAAATAAAGAAGAATTAATATCGCTTGTCTTATCGTTTTAGGACTGTTCGACCTATGACCCCTTGCTGAACACGTTCCACAGTTTGGTCTCTGATAAACATTGATCTGTCATGGTTTCATGGTGAGCAGACACTGTTAGCAATGTTGACGATACATAACCCCGTTGTTAAAGTGGATATTATCGTGTAGGGAGAAAAACTAATTTTTATTGGACGTCGTCATCAAGTTAACTTGCCAGGTAGGACAGCGGTTAAGATTTTATGCGAAGACAAGTATTTACTTCGAAGATAAAGGTATAAAGAAATGAACCGCGCATCAGTATAATCCACAGTTTTGAAATTTTTTTTAAGGGAACGAATAACATTAGGAGGCAAGTCGTTCAACTACTTCATTCTAGGTCACATCAGTACACGAGCATTGTCGTTCCTCGCTTCTAGCGTTCTGTCCCTGAAATTACGCAGTTCACCAATTCATAACTTGGTTTCTCGTCCGTCGTTGCTCACATCCTTCTACACGACTGCCCAGCGATTTGTTTTTCTATATTATTATGTAAATGCAGATCTCCGACACAAACTAGAAAAAAGAATCAAAATATGTTGCATCCCCAGTGTCAGAGCAAATACACTGAACACTATTCTTGTTCGGATCCTTTTACTGATTTTGCAGGCTCACCCAGTGTATCGCTAGTGTCTTTTGAAGTAGTGATTCATGTATATATTTTATTCTGTACACTTAAGTACTTGTTTCGCATCTAAGTAATTCCTTTCGGTAGTGCTTTGCAGCAGATTGTAATCTAGTAATTTGGAATATACCACAGTAACTACAGTTTAGTATGACCGGAGTTAGGTATCATTTCCGTATTGAAATTTGGAAAATTGATGTATATGACTAGTAGCTATAGTGCACGTACTCTTAGTAATTTAAATTTAGTTTACTTGCAACATTCTACAATTTGGAAGAACACAAAGGAAAACCAATTTTATTATAGAAGTGCATTGATCTTGCATTTTCCTAGTTTCTGGGTAGACCAAAAACCAGTTGGAAACAAATTAGAATACTGCAGAATACTTAATTGCAAAGAAGAATGACCACAAGTCACTCATAAAATATCTTGTAAATGGTTAAAATACATTTTGCGGTACTGATGTATCTGAAACTGATCCGTTTCATATTTGACAGTACTGATGTTAAAATTACCATGTGGCAATTCTGATAAATGCCGACCATGATTTCTGTAAACTACGTCGTACCCTTTATTTCTTCAACAGGACATCGGTAATGATGTCTATCAAGGGCGCCTATACCTAGGGGCAAAGGTGGAGTGTCCCATGCCACCCACGCAGCTGTCAGGAAAAGGAAAAAATATGGTGTAGTCAGGTGTTTTCTTTCACCCCCCCCCCATCCACCCACCCAGCTCTCAAGGAAAGGGGAAAATATGGTGTAGTCAGATGTTTTTCTTTCAAGAAAATGTTTTTAAAAGTTAGTGTCACACACATTGTTAACAGGGCTGCAAATGGAACTTTTTTATGGCTACTTGAAAGTCAGCATTCGTCTTCCAAAATATTAAAAATACTCCATTCTACCTAGGTCTCCCCCCCCCTTCCCCACACCCCCCACCCTTATAAACTATTGTATGGGTGCCCATGATGTCTGTGGGATCTTTAACTGCAACCTTGTCATTGTGAACTGCAGAACGTTATGGAAAGGGAAAGAAAGTTGACACTTTATTTTGGAGACTTTGCCTTTAAGAACAAATAAACTTATATTTTCATTACATTACATTTCTTGACATTGTGACTTAAATGAATAAATGAGAAACCTTGATTTACCATTGCTCAGGATCTAAGCGACCTGTCGTGCTGAAACTTTGTGATCCTGTTCAACTTTTTGGGTACAATATCTTAGCTGTAAAACAAAAGGTCAAACTATGGTAAATTCATCATAGTGTACTATCAAAGTGGCCCATAAATCTTATTGTACCAAATAAACTTAAATTTATATTACATAAAAAATACATGTATCAGTCATACTCTTTATGGTTCCCAAGCCAAATATTTCATTTCTTATTCATTCATTTGCTGAAATTTGTTACTAATTGCAATTACAGTTGATACTAACAAGCTATAATGTTGGCCCATTCTTGTTGTTGATGGAGCTGGTATGACAGAAATAATGTGTTGGTTTGGAATCCAACAAGCATCCTGCCTAGCTGGCCAATAGAATGAATGTGCAGGTCCATTGGGGCACATGAAACTGACTAAACCATCATTTTGTTCTTATGAAACTTCAGACACATTACATTTTCCATCATATATACAGGCAGTGTTTTGGCCCAGTTGTAAGGTTGTAATATTTCTGAATGAAACTGTTGCTTGACTTTGGTCAACATTTGCCACAAAAAATTTGTATCATTGGATACTCTTCTAATACAAACATGCTTTTCATTTAATGGCACAAGATGGTGATTCTCTCTTGTTCCTGATACTGTGCAGCCATTTTTGAACCTTGCTTTCTTCTCAGTTTTTAATGTTTCAATTTCTTCTTTTAAAGCAAAAATGAATTGGATTCCTCGGATATTCTTTGTACAGTGCCATTTGATATCAAAATCTTGTCCTCAGTTGGTGTTTGAAGGCTTGCTCTTGCTGCCAGGCACTTTACAGTTCATCAAATTCCATCACATGGAGACTTTCCAGCAAAAAAGTTCCATTCAGCTGAGATTCCAAAGTCATTTTGATGATGGCAGAGATTCAGCAAATTTTTAAAGTTTTTGTACTGCGCTGCTGACCCATCACTGAAGTAGTAAATGTGCATCATTTTTCCAAGGAGACACTTTAGATTTTCTATTAATTTCACTGTAAAAGCATGTACAGCAATTGCATCATGTTTCAGGCTATTGCTTATTATACAGTAGCTGATGCTGCTGATGTCCAAGTTATTTCTGAAGTACACAACAAATGGGTGTAAAGTTGCTTGGCTGTTAGGCTATTCCAGTGAAAACCTTAAGCTGCATCCTGGACAATGAAGGAATAATTTTCAGCAAAGTCCATTAATATGATCAGTTCAGTTGGCTTACAACTTTCTTTTATGCATTTTAGGTGCTTGCTCTGGTGCTTTGCAATGTAATGATGAGTGGAAAGTTTGTCAATTTTTGAAATCAGATCTTCAATAAAATCCTCGGGTATCTGTTTGGTTTCTAATGTATCTTTATCAGTGTACAACCACTGTTTGAACTCAATTGTATCATATGGATCACTGTCTTCAAAACTACCTTTTAAAAACTGTTCCAGTAGTTCTTTTACCAGACAGATTTCACAGTGATGAAGCATGCAGTCTTGTGATTCCAAATCACACACTGTTTTAGCAATCAGACTTATAATCTTGTTTAATTGGATTGCTTGCAAGCATCAGTTTCACATTTTGGTGTAAAGTGCTAACACAGACTGAGTGGGTTCCTGCAGCATCCACAGTGACGCAACATTTTGGCCTCAGTTCGCAAAATTTGGAAAACCCGATTTCAGGCCCATGCTGAAGTCTATATGCAGCAAACATTTCTTTCAAATTATTCAGAAGAAGGTATTTTTTACATCAAAACTTCATTGCCTTCTATTCTAGTTGGCAGTCTTTTTTACGTGGACAAATTTGGCTTAATTCTCCATTCTGAAATAAATGATACCACTCTTTCTCTTATGGCATCTGGAATCTTCTTGCTACACTTGTTCTTTGGCAGAGCTAATACACCATTTTCTGCCTGTAACTTCCTAGCTACTTTTACCATCCTCTCTGAAACACCGAATTCTTGAATTGTCTCTTTTGTAGTCCAGGTTTGTGGTACTAATGTCAGTATTTGCAATTTTTCAGGCTGCCTTGACAATTGCAACTTCTTTCAGTTCTTTACTCAGTTGCTTGTAATCTTCACAATCAAAACATATCTTGCTTGTATTAGGTGTTTGAAGATCTTTTGGGGTGAATCCTCCAGCAGCAGCAATGTTATTCGCAATTGCGTCTTGAGCTTCACTTATTTTTCGTTTTGTGTAACCTTTCACATCCCTTTTTGATGTTGTTGTTGTTGTCTTCAGTCCTGGGACTGGTTTGATGCAGCTCTCCATGCTACTCTATCCTGTGCAAGCTGCTTCATCTCCCAGTACCTACTGCAACCTACATCCTTTTGAATCTGCTTAGTGTACTCATCTCTCGGTCTCCCTCTACGATTTTTACCCTCCACGCTGCCCTCCAACGCTAAATTTGTGATCCCTTGATGCCTCAAAACATGTCCTACCAACCGATCCCTTCTTCTAGTCAAGTTGTGCCACAAACTTCTCTTCTCCCCAATCCTATTCAATACCTCCTCATTAGTTACGTGATCTATCCATCTTATCTTCAGTATTCTTCTGTAGCACCACATTTCGAAAGCTTCTATTCTCTTCTTGTCCAAACTAGTAATCGTCCATGTTTCACTACCATACATGGCTACACTCCAAACAAATACTTTCAGAAACGACTTCCTGATACATAAATCTATATTCGATGTTAACAAATTTCTCTTCTTCAGAAACGCTTTCCTTGCCATTGCCAGTCTACATTTTATATCCTCTCTACTTCGACCGTCATCAGTTATTTTACTTCCTAAATAGCAAAACTCCTTTACTACTTTAAGTGTCTCATTTCCTAATCTAATTCCCTCAGCATCACCCGATTTAATTTGACTACATTCCATTATCCTCGTTTTGCTTTTGTTGATGTTCATCTTATATCCTCCTTTCAAGACACTGTCCATTCCGTTCAACTGCTCTTCCAAGTCCTTTGCCGTCTCTGACAGAATTACAATGTCATCGGCGAACCTCAACGTTTTTACTTCGTCTTCATGAATTTTAATACCTACTCCAAATTTTTCTTTTGTTTCCTTTACTGCTTGCTCAATATACAGATTGAATAACATTGGGGAGAGGCTACAACCCTGTCTCACTCCTTTCCCAACCACTGCTTCCCTTTCATGCCCCTCGACTTTTATGACTGCCATCTGGTTTCTGTACAAATTGTAAATAGCCTTTCGCTCCCTATATTTTACCCCTGCCACCTTTAGAATTTGAAAAAGAGTATTCCAGTCAACTTTGTCAAAAGCTTTCTCTAAGTCTACAAATGCTAGAAACGTAGGTTTGCCTTTTCTTAATCTTTCTTCTAAGATAAGTCGTAAGGTCAGTATTGCCTCACGTGTTTCAACATTTCGACGGAATCCAAACTGATCCTCCCCGAGGTCCGCATCTACCAGTTTTTCCATTCGTCTGTAAAGAATTCGCGTTAGTATTTTGCAGCTGTGACTTATTAAACTGATAGTTCGGTAATTTTCACATCTGTCAGCACCTGCTTTCTTTGGGATTGGAATTATTATATTCTTCTTGAAGTCTGAGGGTATTTCGCCTGTCTTATACATCTTGCTCACCAGCTGGAAGAGTTTTGTCATGACTGGCTCTCCCAAGGCCGTCAGTAGTTCTAATGGAATGTTGTCTACTCCGGGGGCCTTGTTTCGACTCAGGTCTTTCAGTGCTCTGTCAAACTCTTCACGCAGTATCGTATCTCCCATTTCGTCTTCATCTACATCCTCTTCCATTTCCATAATATTGTCCTCAAGTACATTGCCCTTGTATAGACCCTCTATATACTCCTTCCACCTTTCTGCCTTCCCTTCTTTGCTTAGAACTGGGTTGCCATCTGAGCTCTTGATATTCATACACGTGGTTCTCTTCTCTCCAAAGGTCTCTTTAATTTTCCTGTAGGCAGTATCTATCTTACCCCTAGTGAGATAAGCTTCTACATCCTTACATTTGTCCTCTAGCCATCCCTGTTTAGCCATTTTGCACTTCCTGTCGATCTCATTTTTGAGACGTCTGTATTCCTTTTTGCCTGCTTCATTTACTGCATTTTTATATTTTCTCCTTTCATCAATTAAATTCAATATTTCTTCTGTTACCCAAGGATTTCTAGCAGCCCTCGTCTTTTAACTACTTTATCCTCTGCTGCCTTCACTACTTCATCCCTCACAGCTACCCATTCTTCTTCTACTGTATTTCTTTCCCCTATTCCTGTCAATTGTCCCCTTATGCTCTCCCTGAAACTCTGTACAACCTCTGGTTCTTTCAGTTTATCCAGGTCCCATCTCCTTAATTTCCCACATTTTTGCAGTTTCTTCAGTTTTAATCTACAGGTCATAACCAATAGATTGTGGTCTGAGTCCACATCTGCCCCTGGAAATGTCTTACAACTTAAAACCTGGTTCCTAAATCTCTGTCTTACCATTATATAATCTATTTGATACCTTTTAGTATCTCCAGGGTTCTTCCATGTATACAACCTTCTTTCATGATTCTTAAACCAAGTGTTAGCTACGATTAAGTTGTGCTCTGTGCAAAATTCTACTAGGCGGCTTCCTCTTTCATTTCTTAGCCCCAATCCATATTCACCTACTATGTTTCCTTCTCTCCCTTTTCCTACACTCGAATTCCAGTCACCCATTACTATTAAATTTTCGTCTCCCTTCACTATCTGAACAATTTCTTTTATTTCATCGTACTTTTCTTAAATTTCTTCATCATCTGCAGAGCTAGTTGGCATATAAACTTGTACTACTGTAGTAGGTGTGGGCTTCGTATCTATCTTGGCCACAATAATGCGTTCACTATTGACTGATTAAATTTTTAGCACACTTTGAACTTTGATTATTTGAGCAATCTGGAAGCCACTTGCAGAGCATTGACATGCTGGCAGGTTACAGGTAAATAAAGTATTAGCTTCAGAAAGTTACTCTTTCAGTAGATACAAGGCAATAATGTAAAGTAGAGTGTCGATTATCCAAAGTAATTGGGGGACATGGGTGTTTGGAAAACTGGTTTGTTCGTATAATCGAACTGTACATGTTTATTTGCCAAAAAGAAGTACTGTACAGTAAATTTATTCATAAAAACAGGCATCTCTTTGTATGTTACGAAGTAACATACAAAGGCAACTTCAGTAGGAACATATAGTAATAATTCGTACTTGTCCCTCATAGAAAGGACAACACATTTACGTTTAAGCATTTTGTATCATCAAGTTCACTTCTTCACGCAGCAGCACACAAGTGGTCGTAACAGAGAACAGAAGGTGACTGTTTGCACTGTCAGAAGCTCTTCTTTGGGGCGCGCAGTCCTTCAAACTGCCCGGAGCAGCACGCCTCAACTCTAAGCTGGCGCAGCTGTTGCTGTGAACAGCTTTGATACTGGCACTACTACTACTGCCAGTGCCAAGCCGACAGAAGTGTGCTAATTGTTGAAACACAGTGACTGGCAGCTTGGCCGGTCAGCAGTGCCTTGTGAAGGCCCCATTAGAAGCAATGTTCTGCCAGCAGTGGCCCAGTGGGGCAAGTACTGTGGGAAACTTGGTATGAGAGTGAGGGGGATGATGGACGCTAGGGTGGGAGAGTAACATGTGCGAGCGAGTACATAGTTCGGTTAAGCGGTCATTCGTTTGACTGACATTCGGATAATTGATGCTCTAATGTATAGCCAAAATTTGGTACGACAAGATTTATGAGCCACTTTGATGGAACACTATGATGAATTTACCATAGTTGGACCTTTTGTACTACAACTAAGCTATTGTACCCAAAAAGTTGAACAGGATCACAAAGCTTCAGGACAACAGGTCTCTCAGATCCTGAACAATGGTAAAACAAAGTTGATCATTTAGTCATTTCATTCGCAATGTCAAAAAAACAGCCTTTATGAAAAGGTGGCTAGTGGGCCCCACTGTACTACTTATGAAGCTGTAATTTGGCATTGCTTCATGTAAGGTCTATATGTACATCCTGTAAAAACTTCAACGAAATTGTACATTGTTGAGTGGGGACCATTAGGCCACTT
The DNA here is from genome assembly GCF_023897955.1 of Schistocerca gregaria. Lineage (NCBI taxonomy): Eukaryota > Metazoa > Arthropoda > Insecta > Orthoptera > Acrididae > Schistocerca > Schistocerca gregaria. The sequence continues at coordinate 844,579,472 of NC_064931.1, forward strand.
GACATGAAATGACCCGAGAGTAAGCAGAACTTTCAACACATTGGAAATTACCAAGAATGGGAGTGGTTTGAGAAATATGACCGTGATACTGTGCATGTCGAACTTGACAGGAAAGTGCAAGTCAACTTAAATATAATCCACACTGGATGTGTTCTGTACTCTGACTTGTGCTATAAATGGGATACTCCGGTTCTTGGAGTTGTAGCTGTGATGCACTGAAACAATCTATCCGACATATAAGAGAGGAGTGCGTCCAGCAGTGCTATAAGGGTACCTGCAACGATTTTATGAATGTCAATGTCACAGCAGTGGAATGGATTAGAAACATAGATATTAATAATTAGTTGTTTTATTTTTGTTTTATGCAATGACATTAATTACATATTATAAATGTCCTCCATGTGCATTACATGCAAATGGTGATCACTACAATACCTTTAATATGATCATTCAAATACATTAATCATACTTATGACAGTAATGACTGTTTGATATTGGGCAGTAATTACAACATCAAATAGATAAAAAGGTTGAAACATGGCCTACGCCTTCAATCAACATCTTTTCCTGTGTATTACAATGACAAAAAGGTTCAGTGAGATTAATGTAACTGTGCTGTGATATTCAAACATGTTTTTTGTTTTTTTTTCTGTTTGATGAAACAAAATTGTAAAAGCAGTTTTAATAAAAGGCTATGTAAGCTGCTGAAGATGTGAATGCAAAAGGATAGTAATGCCAATTGCAATAGTGTTAACTGAAAATACAAGGTGTTTGTAGTTATTATGTTTGAAGATCATCTTTGTATGACAGATCAGCAAGTGGATCAGTTAAGATTTTATTTCACAGGCAAAACATTAGATTGGACCACACAGTGGCATTGTAACTTCATTTTCTTCCTAAGTGTATGTAGGATAGTATTGCTCTGAACTGTCAATTTGTGCCTCACCACTGAAAAAACACATTCTATTTTAAGCAAGTAATGACACTATGTACTAGATGTGCAATCTTAGTTGATACTCAGTGCAGCGACTGATTGTAGTGACTGTAAATGGAAATGCATTTTCGGTTGCTCCGACCAGCCACCACACTGAGGGTCAACTTAGTTTGCATGTAGAGTAATATGTAACTTAATGTGGTTCAGTTCAACTGCTCATACAGCTTGCTTCACTTCCAGTTTTCTTTTCCACTCTTTTTTTCCTGACTCTGTTTTGTTCACCAGTTTGGCCACTTTCTATTGCAGGTTGCAGTGGTTATTTACATGGTCTCTTAATTTCTCTGTTTGCGTGCCTTGTTCTGCTGTTCCTTTGAAATGTCCTGTTTGTTACCATGTCATGATTTGGAGGCTCATTTACCCAGTGATATGTTGTATATGGACTATTTGATTGAAACTTCTTAAAAAGACGTCATGAATTCTAAAATTAGCATTTCTTGTAATTAGTCTGACAGATAGAAAAAAAGAACAACTAAGGAGATGGAGTGGATTAATTAAACTGCACATGGTGGGAGTTTATCTTACTAATACAGTGATTACAAGACAGTATCCCCAAATGGTGAATCTGGCAGAATCATCATTCAGAGAGTCGGACAGCATAGCATTTGAACTTTTAAGCCCTTGCTACATGTGCCTCTGCTGTTCAGAAAAGAGCCATACAGTTGTTTCCTTTCCCATGTCAACGTGCACTGCAACAAATCACTGATGTCCTAGAGATGGGAAGTAGATCAGAATTTGCCTGCTGTACTTTAAAATAACTTTTTAATTGACCTTTTTGTGCATTGAGTGTGTCACAGTTCTCTCTTTAGTGCCATGTTCACCCTGTGTTGACTGTTTTGCAGATAGATGTAAACCCATGTGAAATGTGAATGAGGCTCCCTGCATGCTGCAAACACTGCCCTCACCTCTGCCCCCTCCTCCCACTCCACAGGCAAGCACCTGTTTACACAAATGTTTTAAGGGGACATATTTGAAGGGAAAATGTTAGTGGTGTTTAGCATATTATGCTCATGAACAATTAAATTACACATTTACCTAGTAACAGGAGCTAGGACTTCCCTTTCTTACCACTACAGTGGTGTCGCATCATGGTATGGAATTCCCAAGACACCAAAAGCATTTGGGAGCCAACCTAATCCATGATAACTCAGTTGCTGCCAATTTATCATGAAGATAGATTAAGATTAGTCAAGGGTATGCTCCTAAATGGTGTTCTTGGTCAGTTAAATAGGACTGAGATGTAATTTTGGGACCACACAAGCTACCTTATCTTCATGGAATACTTCTCAAATGATTCTTACACAGTTTGGTAGTGATAAACGCTACATTTTCTTACTGAAGGCATAGGTCACATGTGGGATGCTGTATGTGGAAAAAAAAAAAAAAAAAATGCACGAAATTGGACATGGAGAACTAATATGGTTGTGTTGGCGAGTGAGAGGTAAAGTGAGATCTCAGGGGCACTATTTTGTCACAAGTAAACATTCTCCAGCTTCTTGAATGTTGTCTGTCCTGTCATCCAGTGGTAAGGATTACTTCATATGGTGACATGTGAAAAGCTCAGCACCTGTACGTACTTAGAGTGCCCTACGAGTAGGGCATGCTCCATCTGACCAGAACCTAATGTGCTGAAAATGTACACCATGCCAGTGCAACAATTTAACTGTCATGCCTCCAGCCTAGTTACATGACTAACTCCCCCCCCCCCCCCCGCCCCCCCCCACCCCTGCCCCCTCTATGGTGGGGTCGGGGGTGGCAATTCCCCCCTGTTGCTCCCGCACTACCTACCTTATGAGCAACCCCCCCACCCCCAACCCCAACCATCAGGAACACCAGTCCCTACTTCCCAGCCAGAACAGCGCAAGTCTTCTCTGGCTCCTCTCGCCAGGAAGGGATCCCTTGGGTCACTCCCTTCCCAGGTTTCTGCTAGTGGGAAGATGATGCCCGCCAGTGGCTGAAGTGACCAAAAGCACCTGGTCTTAGGGCTTCACGATCCTCCTCAGTCCTGGAGAGTGAATCAGTGAAGCCCTCACAGCCACAGAAACCCAAGGAGCAGCGAGGAAAGTCCAAAAAGAAGACCCCTAAGACTAAAGAAATTGTGGTGGCACCCACACCACTACTTCCTACAAGCTCTCCATCTGGGAATGAGGTGGAGATTCTAGTGTCTGCTGATGACTTAGATCTCGCCGGACCCTCCGATACTATGGATATAGACTGCTCAGGCAATAAGTCAGTGACAGAAGGTGACACTGAGGTGTAAACTGCCTCATTGAATGTTCCATGCCTTCCCAGTCTCACAGAATTCTGGCGTTTTTTTTCCACCACCTGGTTGAACTACGGCAACTGTTAAGCTTTACTCCTGCTTTCTGCATTGTCCTCCAGGAAACCTGGGTCCCGGCAATGCGGACCCCTGCCCTTCGTGGCTATAAGGGATACTACAGGAACCACAGCGACTATAATTGAGTGTCAGGTGGAGTTTGCGTTTATGTCCTAAACTCAGTATGTATTGCAACTTTGCCCCTTCAAACCCCTCTTAAAGCAGTGGCTGTCAGAATAAGGACGACACAGGAAATAACTGTCTGCAGTGTATATTTTCCTCCAGATGGTGCAGTACTCCTGAATGTATTAGCTGCACTGATTGATCAACTCCCTAAACCTTTCATACTTTTGGGAGATTTTAATGCCCATAACCCCTTGTGGGGTGGCAATGTGCTTACTGGCCAAGGCATAAATGTTGAAACTTTGTCTCAGTTCGACCTCTGCCTCTTAAATACTGGGGCCGCCACACATTTCAGTGTGGCTTGTGACAGTTACTTGGCCATTGATTTATCAATTTGCAACCCAGGACTTCTCCCATCTATCCACTGGGGAGCACATGACGACCTTTATAATAGTAGTGACCAATTCCCCATCTTCCTGTCACCTCCCCAGCATCAGGCCCACGGGCACTTGCACATATGGGCTTTAAACAAGGCAGACTGGGAAACTTTCACATCTGCGGTCATTGTTGACAGCCCCACATGGTAACAGCGATATGATGGTTGAGCAGGTGGGATCGTTAATGCGGTGGAAAACGCAATCCCTCGCTCTTTAGGGTACCCTCGATGAAAGGTGGTTCCTTGGTGGTTGCCAGAAGTCGCTGAAGCAATTGAGGAGCATCGGCGAGCTCTATAGCAGCATAAGCAGCACCCTTCCCTGGAGCACCTCATAGCCTTTGAGGGGCTTCGTGACCCACTTTCACCAGCTTATCAAAAGACGGAAGCGGGAGTGTTGGGAGATATGTCTCGACCATTGGATACCATACGTCACCTTCCCAAGTCTGCATGAAGATCAGATGTCTTTTTGCATACCAGGCCCCAACAGGTGTCCCTGGCATTAACATCAATGGTGTGTTGTCTACCGACACAACCATGACTTTTAAGCACTTTGCTGAGCACTATGCTCGAGCCTCTACATTGGAGAACTACCCCCCCCCCCCCCCCCCCCCCCCAGTCTTTCGCACCCTCAAATGGCGAATGAAAAGGAAAGTCCTCGTGTTCGCTACATGCCACAGTGAACCCTGTAACACCTCATTTACAGAGTGGGAGTTCCTCAGTGCCTTTGCACATTGCCCCAACACAGCTCCTGGGCCAGATTGGATCCATGGTCAAATGATTGAACATCTCTCATCTGACTACAAGTGACATCTCCTCGTCATCTTCAACCGGATGTAATGCAATGGCGTCTTTCCATCGCAGTGGTGGGAGAGCACCGTCATTCCGGTGCTTAAAACCGCTAAAAACCTGCTTCATGTGGATAACTATCAACCCATCAGCCTCATCAACGTTGTTTGTAAGCTGCTGGTACGTATGGTGTGTCGGCCTGGTTGCCGTCTTTTTTGATTTACGAAAAGCGTATGACATGACCTAGTGACAGCATAAATATCCTTGCCACAATATACGAGTGGAGTCTCGGAGGCCTGCTCCCAATTTTTATCCAAAATTTCCTGTCACTTTGTACTTTCAATGTCCAAGCTGGTGCCTCCCATAGTTCGCCCCATATCCAGGAGAATGGGCTCCTGCAGGGCTCCGTATTGAGTGTATCTCTCTTTTTAGTGGCCATTAATGGTCTAGCAGCAGCTGTAGGGCCATCCATCTCACTGTCTCTGTATGCAGACAACTTCTGCATTTCATACTTCTCCACTAGTACTGGTGTTGCTGAGTGGTGCCAAGAGGGAGCCATCCACAAGGTGCAGTAATGGACTCTAGCCCACGGTTTCCAGTTTTTGACTGCAAAGTCGTGTGTTATGCACTTCTGTCGGCACTGTACCTTCATCCAGAACCATAATTTTACCTTGATGATGATCCACTCACTGTAGTGGTGACATTGATTCTTAGGACTGGTTTTTGACGACCGATTGGCTTGGCTTCACCACCTTCATCAGCTTAAGCAGGAGTGTTGGCAGCACATCAATGCCCTCCGCTGCCTTAGTGACACCAACTGGGGTGCAGATTGCTCTATGCTGCTGCTGGTCTACAGAGCACTTGTTCAATCCCACCTTGAATACGGTAGTCTGGTTTATGGTTTGGCGGCACCCTAAGTGTTGCGTTTACTCGACCTAGTGCACCACTGTGGCGTTCACCTAGCGACAGGAGCATTTAGGATGAATCCGATGACCGGCATCCTTGTGGAGGCTGGAGTCCCTCAATTGCAGGTTAGGCATGTGCAGTTGCTCTCCAGTTACATTGCACAAGTTCGTAGTTCTCCTGCACATTCGAATTACTGTCTCTTTTTTTCCCACCCACGGCGGTTCATCTCCTGCATCGGCGGCCCAGGTCATGACTTTCATTTGCAGTTTGTGTGCGATCCCTTCTCTCCGAACTGGAGTCCTCGCCTTTTCCACCTATACTTGAGATTCATTCACGAACACCTCCATGGTGTACACCTAGGCCGCGGCTTCGCCTGGACCTTTCACATGGCCCTAAGGACTCAGTTAACCCTGCGACTCTCCGTGCTGTTACTGCCACTTGATTCTCCAGGTGTTCTGGGGCCATGAAGTGGTTTACACCGATGGCTCAATGGCTGATGCTCACGTTGACTTTTCCTGTGTTCATGGAGGACATACAAAACAGCACTCCTTGCCAGATGGCTGCAGTGTTTTCACTGCAGAGCTGGTGGCCATATATCGTGCTCTTGAGCACATCCGCTCGTGCCCAGGTGAGTCATTTCTCCTGTGTATTGACTCCTTGAGCAATCTGCAAGCCATTGCTAGTGCTACCCTCGTCATTCTTTGATAGTGACCATCCAGGAGTCCATCTATGCACTGGAACGGTCCAGTCGTTCAGTGGTGTTTCTCTGGACCCCAGTTCACGTCGGAATCCCATGCAACGAACTTGTTGACAGGCTGGCCGAACAGGCTACGCAGAAACCATTTATGGAGATCGGCTTCTCTGAAACTGACCTGTGTCTAGTATTACGCCGCAAGGTTTTGCGGCTTTGGGAGATGGAATGGCATTACCTCAGTACGCACAACAAGCTGTGTGCCATTAAGGAAAATACAAATGTGTGGAAGACCTCCATGTGTGCCTCTGGCAGGGACTCTGTGGTTCTTTGTCAGTTGCGCATTGGCCATACATGGCTGATGCATGGTTACCTCCTCCATTGCGAGGACCCACCTCGGTGTTGCTGTGGCTCACGAATGATGGTTGTCCATCTCTTGCTGGACTGCCCCCTTTTAGCCACTCTTTCCTAGCACCCTACCTTCGGTGCTGGGCAACAATGCCTCAACAGGAGCTTTAGTTTTATGTTTTATTTGTGAGGGTGGGTGTTATCATTTGCTCTAAGTTTTAGCACATGTCCTTTGTGTCCTCCGCTCTAGTGCTTACATGGTGGGGGTTTTAATGTGTTGCAGAGTGGCTGGCTTTTCCATTTCATCCTCATCGTCAGCTGGCCATGGTAACCTGCTTTCTTGTTTTAACTTTTTCTACCTGTTTCTTGCGTCTTTGTGGTTTTCTTGTCCCCTTTTGTCCATTTAAGTGTTTGTTGCCCTTCAGTCATTGTTGTGGTTTTTCCTTTCCTTCTGTTTTGTGTTGTCTCACTTTGACATTTGAACTTGGCGAGCTCCTTTTGGTCTTGGCTCTCTGATATGCTTCTATTGGGACAACTGGGCTTTGGTTTCGATGTCATAACCATAAACCCATGTTTTCTTACCCATTATGACGCTTTTGAGCAAATCAGGATCATCATTGACACCATTCCCGAGCTCCTCAGTGATGCTCATTTAATGGTTCTGCTGATCAAAATTGAGAAGTTTTGGAGTAAACTTCACTGACACACGTCTCTTGCCCAAAACATCTGAAAAAATGGCATGACATGTGCCGACTGATATGCCAACATTTTCAGCAACTTCTCTTATGGTAATTCAACGATTTTCCAAAACAATTTTCTTCACAGCTCTGACATTACCATCTTTTGTTGATGTGCTGGGGTGTCCAGAGTGAGTTTCGTCATTGGCATCATCTCAGCCATCTTGGAAGAGCTTGCACCACTTATACACTTTTTCTTTACTTAGAGCAGACTCACTGTATGCCACTGTCAACATTTCAAGTGTTTGAGAGCACTTGATTCCATTTTTCTCACAAAATTTGATGCCAGTCCTTTGCTCCATTTTTATAATATAATAATCGAAAATCGCTGAGTACACTGAAACACTTCTAGCCTTTCTATCTGTCAAAAACAGAACAAAGTATTCTGTACACCTGTACACTTCAAACTGTGAACGTATGTTCAGCAAATGTGTAAAAAAAATCGGTAATCGAATGTATGTTGCCCGTGCAATTTGAAAAGTCACCTTACTTTTTGAACAACCCTCATATGTCACAGGGCAGTGGCATATGTGAAGACGAGTAAGGAGGATCTCATCCTACCTGTGTGGCTGGAAGAAGGTATGCTACGGCCATGTAGTGGACTTTACCAGACTGAGCTTATTTTGTCTGTCACATCTAGCCACTCTTCTTGCCATCAACACTTGACACTCTACCTCAGCAGCAAGATGATAGTGTGCCAGAGGGTGGCACACCGAACTGAGGATCCTGACATTTCTCCTTCATTACTATATCCACCATTTGACTCCCCTGAAGTCACCTCCTTCCCCAGTCTTTGTAGTTGGAAGAGGGTATCTCAGTTGTTCTGGATTACTTTATCCAATAGGTGGAAGCATTATAAAGTGTGAAAGGCAGTCGGAGAATTGGAACAGAAAAGGAATTTGGCACTCCAAACACATCTCATCTGCTCCAGTGGGCTCACAAGATTGTGTGTAATTCCATGTCAAAGACGGTAAAGTTTTGAGGCAGTCGGATCTTGAGGATATGGTCAGGAAAAACAAGACAAATCAATGGATTTCCTTGTTTATACCTGTCTGGAAACACAGTTACAGAGGTGTGGTGCTCAGCTAAAATGTCATAGAATAACGTATTAAAATATGCAGCAGTGCAGCCTCTTCTGTACTGTATTAAATGTAAAATTACTCTGGGCCTCTGCAGTAAACAGGGTGATAGGCTGTTGAAACCTTGGATTTTGGGCTGTAGTTGGCCTACACAAAGTGGCTCCAGCACGCACTGCTTGTAGACGCCAAATGACCTTGTTGCTCATGGATGATTGGAGAAAAGGTATTCCAGAGACAGACCAGTAACTGTATGGTGTGCAGCTGAATTCGGAACAGTGAGAAACTTGCATGCCTGACATTCCATGTGGAGCTGCTGCCAGATGAGGAGTGACATTTCCCCATTCTCAGCACAGAGACTGGGTTTAGGCCTTGTCCTATAACCACCTGTGGCCAGCCTAATCCCGTCATGGTGGATAGCATCAGTGATCTTCAGATAAGAACAACCCACTGATCCATATGCTGTGCACCCATAGTCTAGCTGTGATCAGATGAAAGCCCTATAAAATTGGAATAGACGTATCCTCTCTGCTCTCTGAGACCTGTGCCTAAGGCACTTGAAGATTTTTAATATCTTCTAGATCCTGGATTTCAGGTCCCTCAGTTATAGTAAACACGGGAGTTTGGAGTAAAAAAGAGGCCCAGAAACCTCACCAAATTCTGTAAAATTGAGAATGGTTTCCCTCATACCCAAGCCAGGTAAATTAAAAATAAAGTGAGAACTGTTAAAACATACACACAAAATCTGCAGAAAACTAAAAACATCTTTAGAGCCCTGTGCTCTAACCAACGCACTGTAAGTTGAGGGTGATGAATCACTGCTGCAGTAACAGAGGAGGAAAAGAAAACTGCAAAATCGTCGACAAATAAGGAGTATTGTACAGAACTCTTTACCATAGATATGATACTGTTTATGGCTACGGCAAAGAGAGCAACACTTAATACACTGATCTGAAGAGCACCATTCTCCTGTTCAGAATGGCCCGACAGCATGTCACCAACTCAGGACCTAAAAAACGTGCTTAGAGAGGAGTACCATAAGGAGATAGGGAGGAGCCACGAAAGCACCATTGGTGGAGCTGCTCTAGAATATTGCATCTCCAAGTAGTATTATATGCCTTACTGATGTCAAAGAATATATCGACAGAGTGGTGTTTACATAGGAAAGCATGCTGGATGACTGTCTCTAGCAGGGTCAGTTTGTCGACAATTGATTAAAGTCCCCTGAATCCACACTGAGAATGTCTAAGGGGTTGCCTGGTCTCGGACATCTGGAGATGATGACAGTTAGCCATTCATTCCAGGGTCTTTCCTACATAGCTCATCAGGCAGGCAGTGCTCCTGTAACTCCTGGGACACAGTCAGTCCTTTCCTGGTTTCAGGAGAGGTATCGAAATTGATTCTCTACACACATTGGAATGTTACATTTGGAGAGGATTTCCTTTGATGCCAATTGCAAATGTCGATGCACGCTGTGCTGGTTTGGTGGTGATCAGCTGCAGTATCACGAGCCACTATCCGTGCCAAATCTGGCTTCCACATGGAGAAAGAGCAATTGTAAGTCTCAGAATTGTTGGATCTGAAGTCCAGCTGCCTCCCTTCTGTGGTCCCACAGTAGTGGCAGAATGCCGGAACCTGGCTGCCACTAGCAGTAGGAGCAATGTTTCCAGGCTTTGTTTGGAGACACACAGTGCGAGAGGAAGAATAGTGGCCTTCTCTCGTAGTGCTGCCTTTGTCATTTAGAAATAATTCTCATAATTATTAGTATGAGCAGATAAGTCACTGGTCACAGTTTGTTGTCAGTGTAGTTTGAATTAGCAGACTGAAGTGGTTGCTTAACTGGTTCCATATTCTTCAAGGCTCTCCTTCAAAATGGGATGTATGGAACGTAATATTTTAATGAATAAAACAATCCAGCAAAATGTGGCAGCATTTTTGTAGGTGTTAGTAAACACTGAAGATTTACTACAGGGTGTTTCAAAAATATTAATCCAATTTAGCAGAACTGTATCTTCCACATCAATGAAGATGGAAACTTAAGGACTAAAGATTTTACTTTTAAAAGAACCATCTGATTTTACAGTTATATCCTCAACATGTATGCATATACAATGTTGGGGTACTGTCTACAGTTATGTTTAGGATGTTTCACAGATATTCAGTGTGTCCTGCATCAGACACATGACAAACATTCAGGCAATAATCAAACTCATCCCATACTTCTGCAAGCATGTGTGGAGTTTCTGAATTTCACTGCTGTTGCTATGGGTTGCCACAGTTCAGCCCAAATTGTTAGAGGGGAAGGCACACAGGTGCAGTCTTTCGGAAGCCCCGCCAGAAGAATAAATAAATAAATATCACGTACTGTCAGGTCAGGTGATATCTTGAGAGGCCAAAGGTGCTATGTGAGATCCTTAGGTCCTGTATAGCTGATTGATTGCTGAGGCAGCTCATTGTTAAGAAATGCTCTGCCATGCAGGTGCCATTGTGACAGTGCTCTGCCCTGTTGAAAATTGAAATTTGTCGTGCATTCTTGTAATTGTGGAGGAAGCTGTAATTAACAAGCAAGTGAATGTATTGCACTAGGGACAGGGACCCTTACGGCAACCACATGAACTGACAACTTACAACCAACACAAATGTAAACTTTTAATTTCAATTCCTAAGTTAAAATTCAACACAAGTTTCTATCTTCATTCATATAGAAGGTACAGTCTGGTAAAATCAGGTGAATCTTTTTGAAACTCCATGTACGAGGGCTATCCAGAAAGTAAGATGTTTTGGTCTATTGTGGTGGTGGGTTGGGGGTACGACCACCATTTTGGTGCCATTATGTTCCTACACTCAGTACGCCTCTCTGCTACTTTGCTTTCTGTGACACGTTAAAATGTGTGCTGTAATATAAAATCCCATCATTTGTGAGGGGTGTTCAGTGATTAGGTTTTTGTTTGCAAAAAACTGCAAACTAGTTGAAATTCATCATAACCGATGTGATGTGTACAGGAAAGGGATAGGGTGAAAGTAGAATGAAGCAATAGTGCATTGATTTTAAAAATAACCATACCAACGTTCACGATGAGGATCACAGTGTTACGCCTAACATTGTGACTGATGAACTGGTGCTGAAAATCAATGACAGCACGGTAGCCAGTCCATTGTGGTGGGGCCACCATGTACCCTGTTGGTTGTAGCCCCCTAACCACACAGGGATAGCTCTGCTAATGCCAGCACCGTTTAACTCCTCATGTTTGCCAAGGGGTACATGCCCATCCCCCTGGGGCATCGGGACTCCCGGCAATGGCCATCCTGCCAGGTGGCCTTTCTGCAGCTGGGTGGCACCCGTAGGGAGGGCCCCTGGTTGGAGTGGGTGGCATCAGGACAGATGACATGCGATGAAGTGTAGTCCATCATCTCTTGCTGGTGGTGAAACACCAGCAGTCTCTAAGCAATCACGAGCTCAATTCAGTGCATAGAAGTATGACCCCAAATTGCTCCCCTCCCTTGCCACACCATGGGATAAATGTCAGGCTAAGGATGGCAGCGGATCTTATTCACCCCGGTACCTTGTATGTTAGAGAGTTGATGGGGAATCTTTCATGATGATGAAGCCTCAGTTTGTTGTTAGAGGACAAGTTCGGGGAGGTGGAGGACTTGTCCAAAATGAGATCTGGGTCAGTCTTTATCAAAACAGCATCTTCTGCCCAGCCACGGGAGTTACTCGCTTGTGACAAGCCGGGGGATGTTTCTGTAACCATAACACCCCATAAGAGCTTAAATATGGTCCTGGGTATCATATTTCACAGAGACCTTCTTTTGCAGTCCGACAATGAGCTGAGCGTCAATTTAGATTGGTAAGGTGTACATTTCGTCCGGCTTGTCAACTGGGATCCGGAGGATTATGAGGTTTCCACTGGTGCTTTCATCTTGCCTGAGAAGGTCAAGGTGATGGTCTACCGGTGTGATGTAAAGCCCTATATCCGTCCCCTGATGTGGTGTTTTAAGTGCTGGAAGGTTGACCATATGTCTTCCCATTGTACTTCCAGCATCACATGCCGATGCCCATCACATCCCAATACTCCATGTGCCCCACCTCTGATCTGTGTCAACTGTGGAGAGCACCATTCGCCTTGCTTGCCTGACTGCAGGATTCTCCAGAAAGAAAGGAAAATCATGGAGTACAAGATGCTGGACAGACTGACGTACACTGAGGCTAAGAGAAAAGTTGAATGCCTGCATCCTGTGCATATGACATCACCTTACGCCGCCGCTACAACAGTTCTGGCACAATCAGCTCCGCCAAACCAAGTCACCTCTCAGAGCCAGAAGACTACACCTGCCCCCTTGATGATGGGAGGCATTTCCCTCCCTGTTGCTCCTGCACCACCTATTTTGGAAGCAACACCCGCCCAACCATCAGGGACATCCATCCCCACTTCTAAGCTGGAGAAGCGTAAGTCTTCTTCAGCTTCTCTCGCTAGGAAGGGGTCCCTTGGGTCTCTCCTTTCCCATGTTTCTTCTTGTGGAAAAGACAGCCGCCAGTGGCTGAAGTGCCCCAAAGCAGCTGTTCGTAGCACTTCTCGCTCATTCTCAGTCCCGGAGACTGAGCCATTGAAGTCCTCCCAGCCAGGGAAACTCAAGGAGCAGCAAGAGAAATCCAAATATAAAACCCCTAAGACCAAGGAAATTGTGGTGGCAGTCACACCACCACTACCTACACGCCCTGCGGCTGAGGATGGGGTGGAGATTTTGGCGTCCGCTAAGGACCTAGATCTTGCCAGACCCTCAGACACAATGGATATAGACTGGTCAGGCAATTAATCAGTGGCAGCAGGTGACTCTGTGGCGTAAATTGCCTCATTCATTGTTCTATGCATTCCTAGTCTCACAATGTCATCCTGTAGTGGAATTATGGCGGTTTTATCCACCGTCTGCCTGAGCTACGGCAACTGTTAAGCTTTGCACCTGCTATCTGCATTGCCCTCTAGGAAACCTGGTTCCCAGCAATGCGGAACCCTGCCCTCTGCGGCTATAAGGGATATTGCATGAACCATAGCAACTATAATTGAGTGTCAGGTGGAGTTTGCGTTTATGTCGTAAACTCGGTCTATAGTGAGATTTTAATGCCCATAACCCCCTTGTAGGGTGGCACCGTGCTTACTGGCCAAGGCAGAGGTGTTGAAACTTTACTGATGCAATTCGACCTCTGCCTCTTAAATACTGGAGCCTCCACACATTTCAGTGTGGCTCATGGTAGTTACTCGGCCATCGATTTATCAGTTTGCTACCAAGGACTTCTCTCATCTATCCACTGGAGAGTACATGACGACCTGTGTGATAATGACCACTTGCCCATCTTCCTGTCACTGCCCCAGTGTCAGGCACACGGATGCCTGCCCAGATGGGCTATGAGCAAGGCAGACTGGGGAACTTTCACCTTTGCTGTCACCGCTGAATCTCCAAACACGGTAACGTCGTTGTGATGGTTGAGAAGGTGAATAGCACAATTGTTTGTGCGGTGGAAACGTGGTCCCTTGCTGTTTAGGGTGTCAGAGGTGTAAGGCAGTTCCTTGGTGGTCACCGGAAGTTGCTAAAGCAATTACGCAGCGTCGATGAGCTCTACAGCGGCATAAGCGGCACCCTTCCCTTTAGCACCTAACAGCTTTTAAATGGCTCCGTGCCTGTGTTCTTTACCTTATCAACCAAAGGAAGGAGGAGTGTTTGGAGAAGATAAGTCTCCACCATTGGGTGCCACAAGTCACCTTCCCAAGTCTGGGCAAAGATCAAACTTCTTTTCGGGTACCAGGCCCCAACAACTATCCCCGGTGTTATCACAAATGGCGAGTTATGTACCGATGCAAACGCTATTGCCGAGGGCTTCTAAATTGGAGAATTACCCCCCAGCCTTTTGCACACTCAAACAGCGGCTGGAAGGGAACGTCGTCTCATTCACTACATGCTGCAGTGAATCCTATAATGCCTCATTTACAGAGTGGGAGCTCCTCAGTGCCCTTGCACATTGCCCTGACACAGCTCCTGGGTCTGATTGCATCCACAGCCAGATGATTAAATGTCTCTCATCTGTCTACAAGTGACATCATCTCGTCATCTTCAACCAGATCTGGTGCGTAGGCGTCTTTCCATTGCAGTGGTGGGAGAGCACCATCATTCCGGTGTTCAAACCTA